>NC_056749.1:186330821-186385821 GCF_019279795.1 Protopterus annectens
TCCAAAAGGGGCATTGTACTCTATAATGGGTCTAATGAGTGACTAGTAGAGGGGAACAATTACCTCTTTTTTCCTGGATGAGAACCCTTTTATGATGAGGTGTGTCAGGTAGAAGAACTTCCTGACTACTGTGGTGATGTGACTATCAAAGGAGAGACTACAGTCCACCTGGGTCCCAAGGTCTCTTATCACGCATTCAGTGTTAAGTAGATTGCTGCCTATATGGTAGTTCATGGGTACAGAGTTTTTACCAAAGGGGATGACACTGCACTTTTTGGCATTGAGCTTGAGGCCATGGCTCTGACACCAGGCATCTGTCTCAGTGAGGCCCTTCTGTAGGATGTCCAAATCATTTGGGGACTTGATTATGGCTCCTAGTTTGCAGTCATCTGCCTTACTTGGCCTTCCCATGGGCTGTACCCCTGTAGAGAGATTTGAACCAACTACTTCCTCCATGGACATGTGTGCCAACCACAGCCTCTCACTCCCAGCTCTTCTAGCAACCAGGCTACCAAATGAACCATGGTCATCTGGGACACTGTTAGGGCTCCATCTCTTTTTCCCCTAAGCCACCACAGTACCAGGAAGTACATTTTAAGGAGCAGAATATGAGTATATGGAAGGAGGTAAATGGGTGAGCATGGGATACACCAAACAGGACCAGGTGGAGGATGAGAAGGCGAGGTTACAGTATTTACATGAAATAAGAAAGAAGATGATTGAACAATTGTGGATTTTGTGTTGTGGGTAGCATAATTGTATACAGAGACACGTGATAGGTGAGAAACATAGCAATAATGCCTGGTTAATTAAGTTCAAAGTTTCCTGGATATCACCTGTGGCTGCCCAATGATATATGCTTTTAATGCTCATTTGCATGTATTCTTAATTGTTGTTGTTTTTGCATATAGTTAAAATTTGCTTTGGTTGAACCAATTTTCCCCAGGACTGCAATGAAAAAGGGCACCACATTTAGTAAATAAAATATGAATGTTAAGTACAGGATATGAAACCATAGCTCTCAGTTCTCCATCATTTTGGCTCATGCTTTTGTTCTGTCCTCCTAAAATCAGCAATGTTTTGTGAAAAAGGTTACAGATATAATTAACAAATAGTAATTATTTTAGTCACAGATTTGTTTTGCTTCAGAAAATGCATGTTAATCTATTCACACTTATTTTAACACTTTTCTAAATTAGTGGCACTTATATTTTAAAAAAATATATCATTTGCCCATACAAATTCTGAGTTTTATTCCTAACTCAGTTTTTGAGGTTGAGAGCTATGCAGGAACCACATCTTTAGGCTACATTCCAGATATTACCACTTTCGCCTAAAAGTTGCCTTTATGCAGTGATATCAGTTGAATAAAAAAACATGCTTTCTTTTCTGAATTGCACTTAAATAAAATTGTCTTGACTGTAATGATGGACTATGAGAAAAGGCATTCAGAACTCGTAAACATATCCTAAGTATCTGCTGCAGTGGAATCATAGCTAAGATGTCTCAAGTCAGTCATATTAGCATCTGTTGATCCAGATAGCACCACTTAACACAATCTGTGATTGATGCTTTCATGTACTTTAACAAAACGATGCCTGCTTTATGTATATGAAAACAGATGTGCTGTTGAAAGAAATAAACCCAGTGGTTTATTGAGTCTGCCCAGCATTACATACCTATCAACAATATCCTTGCTGCAGTAGAATGCATACTTTTGCCTTCTTACACTTTAGTACTTTATAACAGTACTATACTTATTACTGTCATTGTGCTTCAGTTGTTATCTCAGTTCTTCTAATTATTGTGAAACACACACACAGTTCTGACAGATTTACTAAAATCATAAAGTGATAAGCTTACTCAGGGGTGTTTTAGAAAAATTACAGTTCTTGTGGCCCGCTGTCAAAATAAGTTCTTCCCTGAAGAAATGAGTTCATCCAAGATCACCAAAATGTTTTATTAAGAATGTCAAAACTCATATTAGTCATTTTCCAGGCAAGTGCTTCTATAGTAGTATTTGTCTATAATTTGTTCATGGCAGAACAATGAACAGCTATTATTTTTACAACAGTAAATCGAAGATATATTATTATCTGAAGATGGCAAGAATCCCTGCTACAGTTTAAAATTGCTTATAAGTGATGGATTTTATATTCACCCAGTGGGCATGAAGCAGTTTTTGTCAATGCTGTTTTATCAAGCTGGACCTAAAAGAAAGCCAGGGTAATCAGAAGGTGAAGGAAACATGACAAGGCTGTCAGCACTGGTCAGCATACCTCTCAACTATACAGATTTTTGCAGAATGTCCAGATTTTTGGCTCATGGTTGTGGCCTGTTGCTCTTTTTTCCTGGCAAATCACTGGGATGATCTCCGGATTGTAGTTACTAAATAATGACATACATTTGAGTTTCAGACTTCAAATCCTTCAGAAAATGTATATTAAAACAAATCCTGTTATTCTAGCAATTTTCTAAGTTTATAAGAGCAATATTTAAAATATGTCCCTATTTGTACCCCCATTTTGTCAAGCTTTGTCCAGAGTATTTGCATTAAGAAGTTGAGAGGTATGCTGGTCAGTGCGTTTCTACACAGGAGATTTGCAACAGTTTCCATCGCCATAAAGACTCAAGACTACTGCAGCTGGGCCAGGAGGCATTACCCGTACTGACACAGAGATAATTAATGTAACTGGAAGCAGAACAATCCACTGGTTGACTAACTGGAAGCCTGGTTCTGCTTGACTAGAGAATACCCCTTCTATTTAGTGAATTTCAAGAGGCTAAACTGCTAGCAGGTCCATCAAACTGCTATAAAACAGTTTTGACATTTTTGGCAAGAGAGTCATCTTTGCTTTTTTAACATCTAAAATTCGAGATGGAAGCATACATCTCTATGTTAAACTGAGTTTCTCAGAATGAACTGAAATTCACTTTACTGAAGTAATCTTTTCAGACTGTGGTAGTTTGCCTTCTCCAGCAGCACGGATTGTAATCCACTGTCATGTCACTCTCAATATATTTCTCTAAGACTGAAAGAATATTACCATCACAATAAATATTATATACCACTGCATCTGAGCTACGAAACATTATCCGTACTAACACAGACAGAATTAATGTAACTAGAAACAGTGACTGATAGAAAACCTGGCTCAGCCTGACTAAAGAATACCCTACAAACTGAATGAAAGTTAATGAGAGTAGGAGGCTGACATTACAGGTGAAGCTTACAGTCTTACAGAAGCCTTCTGCTCACAGAAAGTGTAATTGCTAAACTGGACGTACAACTAATGGTCCTTAATTACCAACAACAGATGCTTAACTGGCTAGAGCACTATACAAGAGCCACATACAATGTGAGAACAGCAGTTTTGTAAAACAAAGAACTCTGGTACAATGGGGACAGGTGCCTTTGGCCTTTCCTACTGTCAAAAGTCATCTAAAGACAAGACATGGGGGATTTATACAATTCCATTAATTCAGTCTGTAAACAGAGAGTCAATAAGCCATCAGAAATTGAGATAGTTTTATTATTAAGAAAACAAGCTGCGGATAAGTTTGGCCTTCATTTTGTATACCATTCCAAATTTGAAGTGAGAGAAAATGGCACTTTGAATTATTTTCAGTAGGAATACTTAGTCATCTGTCTCTGTGATTAGAAAACTGCCCTGTAGGAAATATCACAGTTTACTGACAAATCTGGATGAGGGATTAGGAGGGTGGCCTGATGGTTAAGGCATTTGCCTTGCAAACACAGGGTGCAGGGTTTGAGTCTCGCAGGGGATAATTGGCTAGGCTTGAAATGGCTCGCAAGAACAGTTAGCCTAGTACTGAACTATGAACTATGAACTATGAAGTGCACTTCAGTGGAAAGTAAAAATATGTCCACTTAGATGGGAAAATAGTGTCTCTCAAGATGCACAGTAGCAAACCCCACTGAGTGCAAGCCTACATTTGTCTCCGCTGACAGCCAAGACATGACTGACAGTACTGCATTGTCAGCGGTTGATTGGTAATAAGTTTATATATAGTAAATGTTTGACAACAGCCTTACTGTACTACACAGTACAGCACTATATTGACTGATGGCTGCTTCGCTGTAGCACACCATGCAACAGTGTAATACAAGTACAACGCTCCGGCATACATTAACACTTCAACAGAACTCACATTGCTATATTGTGCAACACTGTTATACAACTTTAATACTTACATGTAGACTGCCATGTACTGTTAAACCCCTGCTTGTTATAATTCAGTATTATTTCACTGTATACCTGAAAAACACAAGAGTCATTGCTTTGCCTATAGTGGGGTTACTGCCCCCTTGACCCTAGTGAATTGTGGATAGGAAAATGTCATTTTTGTGTACTTTTTCAGGAATCAGTTTACTAAAATAAGTTAATTACATCAAGTAAAATGCAACTAATGGTACCTGTGTTTTCAGCCACTATTTTTAAGTACGCTGTGCATGATGATGTACTGATCACTTTTGACTATGTTGACTGTTAATGAACATCTACTTATTATTTATTTAATTTAATTTAACTGATTTGTTTCTTCAGCGATACAGGCAAATAAAATTCAGTTAGCATGAGTCATGAAGGTTAAGGGGCATCAACCTCTCTTACAGCAAGATAGTATTACTTTTATAGGTACACAGGTTCTAAACTGACATGAAGGAGCTCATTGAGAAAGTCAACCATATTGTCCAGTATTTTTGGAAGATTAATATCAACCCATATTAATTAGATTTTCCTTTCACCCATCTTATCATCTAGACTTGTTTTTAAAGGTTGCTAGAGAAGTACTCCACTTAAGATATAAGAAAAGATTGTTTCAGAGACAGGCGATATTTTAGCAGTAGCCCATGACTTATTGTGGATTTATCCATGGATGGTGTGGTTTGTTCATGAGGGTGAAGCCTAAGTAATTAAACAAAACCAGCTGTGGGTAAACTCAGCAGTACCCACACACAGGAGGATTGTAGGTGTTACACAAAGGCATTATTTAAAAATATTTTTATCTTTTTAAATAATGTCATTATACAAACATACTTCAATGTTCTTCTGTTTTTTATTTCTTCCAGTAGATGTGTGACACGTGTACTGCATATGTGATCAACATATGAAGTGACACCCTGACCCCATATGCAAAGAATGGAGAAAAGCGGTTGTGGATGAGTATGTGTTTAAGTACGTGTTTATCACAGCTGGTTCTCTTACATTTCTTTTAGTTGGTGTCAATGTACAGTATTCCTGGAGCTGTTTCTGCTCCTGGCATCCTGACTTATCCGTTTTTTCTTTCTGTTTTAATTAGTAGATGTATTTTGCCTGTAGAGTGATTACTGTGGTGGTGCTGTGGTAGCGTTGTCGCCTCACAGTAAGATGCTGTCCAGTTCGACTCTCAGCTAGAGCGTCTTCTACGTGGAGACATGCGTGAATGGGCGTACCTTCGTTGAAGGTTGTGCGTCAGGGCCGGCAACTCTGCACGTAAAAATCTACTGCCAATCATTAGCGGACTGGAGTTCCGCTGTGGCGAGCCCTAACCGGGAAAAGCCAAAAGACCAAACAACATTTTGCCTGTAGAGTGTTTTGCTGTCCAGACTTTTGTTTTGCAGACAGCACTCACTGCAGCATAGTTTGGTTAATGTGCAATTTTTTTTCTTTTTACATGGTTCATACACAGAAAAACGGCAGTTTTTGATGTCCATGTTTAGTACCTTTTCCAGCAAAGTAAATATTATTGTGATACAGCGACTGAGCTCCTTTCTGTGAGTAACTCTGGATTTACCATGAGCACACTGCTGTCCAGTCAGCATACACATTTTTCAATAATAAAAAAACTCATATTGTATCATTTGGATGAGGTACTTGTCATAATAAGTGGTCCCATTAATATGACGGAATAGGTTTAGGTCTAGCTTGGGTGTCATTGGCCTTACCAGTGTTCTACAAAGGTGAAGGAGGTCTCAAACAGTGCAGGGTCATTCATAGCATGGAAGGTTAAGCAGAGAATCATCCCTCTGGAGCATATACATACAATAAATTGCTAGGACTTTTTTCCTTATCAGACAAGCTGAGGGTACTTTGTCTTAGGATTCTTTTCAGCAAAGTACATGCCATATAGCACATTATATTCAGTGATGGACATACTAAGAGAGGAATAACTGTGACTATAACAACTTTTGTGGAGCTTGAATAGATGATAAAGGGTAATTTTTGTTTTGTATAAGGATTTTCTAATGATGAGAGATGTAGTGGTCAAAACAGTGTGAGTTTATTTATTTGAAATTTGATAACTAGGTAAGTGGACTGGTTAATGGACCCTTTTTCAGCCATACCCAGATTCCAGAGGAGCAAAAATACATAAGTAAAATTAATTAAACAAATAAAAGTAAAAATACATCATATTATAATGAAAATGCATAAAATATTAAGTATGCATAGAAAACAAATCAGGAAGTACAGTGTAGTGTAATATATTTTGTAAAGGTACCCAAGTCCCTGATCAGTGGGTCAAATTTAAGTAGAATATTATCAATATATTATGGGATGGTGATGTTAAATTTACCAAACAAAGCAACTGGTAAGCCATTAACTAACATGTCAAACATTAGTTTGATCTAGTCCTTGCTGGAGAATTTGAGTGTCAGAAATAAATTCCATAACCACCCCCAATTTCCAAGTATTAGCAAAGTTGGTTTACTATATTGCCTTAATATTATTTTTTTTGTCTGAGGGAAGTATATACCAAAGAGGAGCAATCTAGAGTAGTGTCCTCTGGAACATAGCTGGTGACATTTTCCTGTCTAAAGCAAATATCCCCTGACTTTCATGGTATGGGCTACAACCACTTAGCTATCCCATGAGCGATATATAAATTAATGTAAAACCTGAGAGATTGTGCCAATAGTGTGTCATTCATTCAGGCCTCTGTAAACTCTGTATAACCAAAGAACATAGCTAGGCTGAACAGGTACGATCTGCCTTTTACAATGCTAAACAGGTTAGCATTTGGGGATATAAAGTTACATATATCACTGGTTATTAGTTCAGCTGTAATACATTCAATAGCCTTGTTAATAGGCCTGTAACTTGAAGAGTAAGTAGAGAGAAACCATCTTTTTGCAAGGGACACCACAGCACCATTTCTTTATACTGCAGGGTTTGTAACCAGAGAACTCTGTCTGCATGGTTAATGGAAGACTTTATTAGGTGGGACTTAACACTTCTCAACAGACACTTAATGATACTCTGAGTATTCAAGGACTGTCTCTCTTCTCTCCCCATCTTGAGCTACTTAGCTCCAGAAACACAGCAAACATCCTGCCAAATATAGGAAAGTTACTACTGGCCGCTCCTCACCATAAACTGATACCCAGACTATCATCGTTTACTCTTAATAGCTACTTTCTGAGCTAGTTCTATTGTTACATCAACAATAGATCCCAAGCAGTGACATAGTAAAAGCACTTCTCTACCTTTCTTCCCATATCAGTAGGATCCCTCCAGGGCTCTATACTATTTAATATTCTCATTATCAATGTCCGCAATGCTACAAAACATGCTGCCATTATGCAATATGCACATGACTCCACCTTTATTATTTTTATTTTTTCAACCTAGAACCTAAGCAAACTACAACTTACCCAAGAACCATTCTCCTCGATTGGCTCACAATTACTGCTTACCAGCAAAACAAAATTAATACTTTTTACCACAACCATCTCACAGTCCAAAAAACAACATTAACTATTACATCTGCTAATGCTACTTTTATCTAACTAGTACCACAAATCAAACAGCTAGCATATACATGGGCAAAAACTTGAAATTTGGCATTCACATGTAGCACACCTAGCACACTGTTTAAAAAAAATCACCAAACACTAACTTCTATGGATTAAACAATTTCTGTATGACCATGTCAGGAAAAATATCACTTTAACCCACCTTATCCCTACTCTCCTCTATGTCACACCTGCACTTACTAACTTATAAACTTCCCTACTGGAGAAGCTAGAACAGTGCAAAAATAAGCTTGTTAAATTTGCAAATAACTCTCCTGATAAATCCCACCATTGTCTGTCCCTTAGATAACTGCAATGGCTAGAACTATAATGACAATGTAAGCTGCTGTCAGTTTCTCACCATTCACAAACCTAATAAAGCACTGCTGCTGATTCCCTGGTAGTTTTTTCCCACCCACCCTCTCCTTCGTTCAACTTTTTAAACTTTTTTAAACCTGGTGATTTTAAGCTGCCCACACCTACTGCAAATTGCCCTTAATAGGCTTCTATCTTTCTACACTGCTGCTGATATCTTGCATTATTTATTTTCCTTTCCTTGTGCTTGTATTAAAAAAGTGCATTTTGTCTCTCATTGTCTGTTGTACTGATTTACTTGTTCTGAATTCATTATCTAGCTAACTGTTTGATAACATAGTGTATTTTTACATTCTAGCAATCACTTGTTTTTACATCAAGAGATCAGTGGATTTATCATCTCTTGCACAGGGATGTAGCCTATTCTGTTTAGGTTGGGGACATTTTTGCATGTAGTTTTATTGACTGGGGGGCTTATTAATCAGCTTATCTTATTTTTAGTGCCTTTATAAATTCTGTACAATTGAATGGTTCTGGGCTCAATTATAAAAAGTGAAGTACTTTTATAAGATGTTTTAAGTACACTACTGTATCTGTATTGTTAGGTTTGTTTGTGGTAGCATTTCACTGTGGATACTCCTTTACTGTACTTTTACATTAGGATGAGTGGGATTACTCCTCTAATTGCAGTAGGTGTTTACCTGGTCTGTCTGAGCTGAGAAGCACACAAAAGGGCTTTAAGTATTGTTTTGCACTTCTCTTATATACTGTGACTGTACTTTAGCAGTTTAAAAAAAAGTGTGTCTGCTGTTGCTTTAAGTAGAAAATTGCACTATATTACATTGATAGTTGTAGGGCTGTTGTAGGTAGTTTGTGTTGCTTCAAACTAGTTATTCTGCATTAAGAAGGTGTTTTTCTGCACCTTTATGGTAGCAGTGTGCTGACCTAACCTATATGATTTGGGGATTACTGGTGGAAGGCTTATTGTGTGCTTTTCTGATTGGTAGTTGGCTTAAAATCTGTTTCTCTTTTAATCGTATTTAAGCCTCACATTTGCACGAGCTTTGGCGTAGATACTCAGCGCTGCTCATTGTTTGGTGACTTTGCCACAAATTGCTGAGAATCTGCTTTCATCTGGAGCAATCCGCTACCTAAAAGACAAAAATACGTCTTTTTCTTATATACTGCGACTGTGCTTTAGCAGTTTCTTAAGCTATTTGCTGTCATTTTAGTACTTTATAGCAAAAAAAAAAAAAAACTGAACTGTACATTGCACTGTATTATGTTGCATCTGGTTGTAGGTAGTTTGTGTGGTCTTGTTACACTTGGGCCCCAAACCAGCTATTCTACATTAACAAGTTGTTTTTCTGCACCCTTGTAACAGAAGTGTGCTGATCTAACCTGTCTGAGTTAGGGATTGATGGTGGAAGGTTTATTGTGTGCTTTCCTGATTGATAGCTTAAAACTTGTTTCTCTTTGCTTGTATTTATCTCACATTTGCATGGTGCTAATCTTCACCCAGTGGTGGTTAGCAGTGCTCTGTATAGATGCAAAAGCCCAGAAGCTCAGTTTTTTCCTAAACTGTTCACAGTGAAACCCTTCCAAAGCTTTTCTGCTGCTCTAGGAGCTACTCGGTTGCACACTGATCAACATTGCTTTATTGGTCAACCTTAGCCTATAGAAAGTATAGGTTTCTGTTGCAGGCTCGGCCCTACCAGCACAGTCCTGTCAAATTAACCCTTTCTCTTCCTTAATAAAACATGCAGTAAGAACCTGCTATCATGGATGAGCAGTTTCCCATCATCTCTCTGGCAAGTCTGATAGACACGGGCATCCTGAGGCAATGTTGCAGTTGTCTCATGTATACTGACAACCACTTACTCCTGAAACAAACAAACAAATACTTTATGTGAGAGATGTAGTTACACTATGAAATTGGAGATAAGGCTCTCACTTATGGACAAATCGAATGCCAAGCACGTTGTCAGCACACACACACTTCCCACACAGGGCATGACACATTAACCCACATATGCAGAATTACTCACTAATAACTTGCCAAAAGTTCAAAGGCCTCCCAAATGGAAACCACTTACACACATAACAAAGCAAAAAAAAAAAACAAAACAACCACAACATATAATAACACACACACACACACACACACACACACACACACACACACACACCAGTGTCTCAAGAAATAAGCCCATAAGGTGTAACACTACAAAATCTAATGTATTTGTCATAGGTGACTGCATTGTGAGACACATGGACGTTTCCCTCACCAGGCTGGATAAGGAGGGGGTTACAGTTAGCTGCCTATCAGGTGACAAGATCCATCAAGTCACTCAAGCACTCAAGTCACTTAGCCACAAGTACTGGTATGACTCCATCATAGTCCATGTGGCCGTGAATGATCTGACATATACCTCACTGGAATATATGAAGAGAGACATGTCTGAGCTTTCAGATTCACAGGCAGTTATAAGCCTAGCCTTAAACAGCATTCTACCTTCTCCAAGGATGATGCCACAATACAAATAAAAATGACTGACTTTAATAATTGGCTTAGCTTCTGGTGTCAGTCCAAGGGGGTACTGTATCTATCAGCCTGGGAAGACATGGTTGACAGGCCACGCCACTTTGCCAGAGATGGTCTGTGTCTGTCTCCTCTAGGTTTTCTGATACTGGCAAAGGCATTTGCCTCCACTATTGTTCTTTTTTAGGCAGTGTCAAAATAACCAACCTCCCAACATAACAAAATTCTCTCTAGATAAATTCAAGGTACTGCTGCATAATGCAGTAAGAAACTGCACTCCCTGGAAACACTTCTTACTTTGGAAGATGTTGATATCTGTGCACTCACAGAGACATGGTTCAAAGGCATGGAAAGCACCCCAGTCATGCAGGGCTACAGTGCCTTCCACAAATTCATACTATAAACTGAGCATGAAAGAACCAAGGAGGAGGTGTATCCATCTCCATTATGGATATATACACCTCAAGACTGGTCAAACTGTATGACTCTCTTGAGCTACTTTGTGAATTAACTATAGGCAAAGCCTCCTACCACATCATAGCTAGCTATAGGTCCCCCACCATGAAACAGAAAAAGCATACTGCATACCCGATACCTGGATTTACTGGAGTCACTTGCTATACAGCCCAACACCATACTCATGGGTGATTTTAATTATCCTAACATCGACTGGGAAACATACATGACCACAAACATGCTGGCTCAGAGGTTCTTGGACTTTGTCAATGCAAATGCTCTGCAACAGCTAGTCAGCATACCTGCAAGAGGATCAAATGTCCTGGACATAGTACTCACTAACATGGGAGAGCATTGAACCCCCCCCCCCCATGTGATGTCCTCCCTGGTAATATTGGACCATAAATCAGTCTCATTCAATGTAGTTATAAGACCAAGATATCCCGTTAAGCTCAAAAATGCTTAAGAATTTTTCAAAGACAAATTACCTCATACTAAGTGATGGTATAAGACGTTTCAAAGCCTCCCTCAAATGTAGATAGTATGAACTTCTATGCAGAGGTGTACACCAATGCCCTATATAACCACTTAAGTGGTTGTATAGAATCAGCTGTATCTGACCTGTTTAAAGCAAGGTCTTGCCAAGAAAACAAGCCACCCTGGTGGACCCCTAGTATAAACAGGCTATAAAACAAGAGGAAAAAACTAATGTCCAAGAACAAGAGGGAACTGACTCAACAGAGAAAGAAATCCCTCTCTAGCTGAAAACAACAAATTATAGATCTTGTCAAGTCCTCCAAAGCGAATTACAAAGCAGAAATAGCTTCCCTAGCTAAGGTAAGGATAATCACAAGGCATTCTTTTACTATACCTGAAATCTAAAAGGGAATACCCAGCTATGCTCTGAACTGGTTGCAGGTGGCACCAATCATACTCATCCAGAGGTAATAGCCAACCTGCTAGCTGACAGATGTGGAGCAAACTTCGCCCCCCACCCCCCATCCCTTCTAGTTATCCTCAAAGTATACTTGCCACCACTCCTCAGCCTATTATCTTAAGAGAGCAGGTCATCTCTGTGGTCTCCAAGGCCATGGCACAAGACAGCATCCTAGGCTACCTTTCAAACAACTTAAAACATGACCTGGCTTATCCACTTGGATCCCTATTTAACCACAGCTTGTAAACTGGCTTTGTTCTGGCAGAATGGAGGACAACATTAATTCCTCTGCACAAAGGGGGATCATCAAATGACCCTCAGAATTATAGGCCCATAAGCTTGACTGTCATCTGCAAGATCATGGAAGGAATCATTATGGAACTTATTGACGAGGACATAGGTAACCTCCAAATTCTGGACCCCAAACATAGCTTGGATTCGTTAAAAGTAGATCATGCCTGTTAAACACAGTTGACCTCTTTGAGAAAGTTTCCAAGGCTCTGGATGAGGGAAAGACAGTGTATACCAGCTATCTTGACCTAGCCAAGACATTTGACACAATCCACAGCTCAGGTATTATAGAGAAACTCTCCCAATTGGGAATTAACTCCTACATTACCAGATGGGTAGCCAACTGGCTCAACGAGAGGAAGACACACTGTTAATCTGGGTGACTTCACCTCTAGCAAAAGACCAGTCACCAGTGATGTACCACAGGGTTATGTGCTGGACCCCTTATTGTTAATTTATTTCTCAGAAGTCCAGGCAAACTTGGAGAGCCTGTGGTTGATCAAGTTTACTGATGATTGCAAATTGGGTGCAATCATTGAGTCCCCCAGTGATGTTAATACACTGCAGACAGGACTAATGCAGACAAACGGTTAGTGCCAAAGCCACATATTATAAATAAATGCAACAAAATACATTATTCCTTTGGAAAATCTGGCATCCCTGCTAATTACATTATAGACAGCAATGCCCTAATTGTAGACCCAGTGGTACATGATCTGGGTACTTGGGTTGATAGCAATCTGTACTTTGACCACCATGTATTCACAGTAGTAAGGAAATCCTTCTGTGTGGCACATCTTGTAAGTAAAGGCATCATATCTAGATCTAAGGATGTTAGAATTCTATTATACTCGGCCCTCATCAGACCAATAATTGAGTACAATGCTCCCTTTTGCATGTACCATACCAGACACCTGCAAGAACTGGAGAGACCACAAAGGTTTCTCACCAAGAAATTACAGGCTACACAAAACATATCTTATGCAGAAAAACTGAAATCCATGTCACTGTATTCTGTCTCCTAGAGGTTGCTAATGGGTGACCTGTGCCTGGCTTACAGGGCAATCTCTGACCTGGTCCTGATGGAAATGGTACACATCTGTAAATCAAACTGCAAAACAGTCACTCACTCCAGGGATCTTAAACTAGCCCCTGACATGAATAGGGCTTGCTGGTGAGATACATACATCTCCCAAAGGCTGCCACTTATCTGGAACAAGCTTCCAATTCACATGAAACATAGCCCATCCCTGACCCTCTTCAAATGCAACCTAGATCAATGGATGAGTGACTGCAGATTCACTCCTGGGGTGGCGACCATGCCCCTCCTGGACAGATGTAGTCAGTATTAACTACCTCTGTGAACTTCACTCACCTAACCGCCTACAAATGGGACAACGTTTGACAAATATAGCTACGCTTGTAAGGAATCTAGGGCCGATAGGCTTCTAGAAGGTTACTTGTCTATGAACCCATCCCTAAGCATCCCTACACACAACTCAGAGCTTTATGTTCCACTACTAAACTCTAACTACGTATGTCCAAATCAAACAACTTTGCAGGCAACACCCAGTACTCCAAGTATGTATCAGAAATGTGTAATCCTATACCCCTCACACTAAAGCTAATTGACTTTAAATAATTATTCAGATTTCATCTAAAAGCTCACCTGACTCCTGGCTTGGCCAGAGCTGTATTTCACACTAACTGATACCTGCCCTTACTGTTACAGTTCCACCAGGACATCTCCCCACCATGTATTTTTGATTCAAACTCATTTAACTTTCTTCTCTTTGTGAGGCTTTTCCCTCTTATACACCCATTTTTGTTTCCTTATTGTCATTTAGGCCCCCCACTATAAATCTCCTACTCCCTCACCCCTTTTCAATCTCTCTAGTACATAATAATGTAGCACATAATAAATAATAAGTCAGTAACAGCAACTTAACTATTTTTAAAACAGTCTTTAAAGCAGACCTCTCTAGCAAATATAACAGCATTTGCTATTGGGAACTATGATAGAACTCAGGAAATTAAACTTTTAAACTTCTGATTTTAACTATTATACTGCAAATGTGCTTCCACTATATTTTAAAAATGTTTTTTTTTTTATTGTGTATTGATTGAAACTGACTGTCATCTGTCTATACACTTATAATAGTGTTTGAAATCAACAGCATGCTTCCATCTGTACAATTTTAATGCTGCTTATGGTGCCTTTAGGCTGGGATCATGGCTAAAAAAGGGTCTGCTGACCAATCCACTTACCTGGGTATCAAACTATAATAAGTAAAATAAATAAAACTGGTGCCTGGTGTGCAGCCATAATGATGCATAATGACAGCTATGAAACAAGTGCAAAATGTAATTAACTAGTCGTAGTATTTGTTCATATATTACCTGCGGTGGTGGTGCTGCGGTAGCATTGTCGCCTCACAGTAAGACGCTGCCCGGTTCGATTCTCAGCTAGAGCGTCTTCTGCGTGGAGGCATGCATGAATGGGCATACCTTCGTTGAAGGTTGTGCGTCAGGCCTGGCAAGCCGGTATGTAAAAATCAACTGCCAATCATTAGCAGA
This sequence comes from Protopterus annectens, assembly GCF_019279795.1. Classification (NCBI taxonomy): domain Eukaryota; kingdom Metazoa; phylum Chordata; order Ceratodontiformes; family Protopteridae; genus Protopterus; species Protopterus annectens. The sequence continues at coordinate 186,345,735 of NC_056749.1, forward strand.
CCGGAGTTCCGCTGTGGCAACCCCTAACCGGGAAAAGCCGAAAGACACAAACAAGTATTTGTTCATATATTGATATAGTTTCTGTAAATAATATTCTTGTAAAAGCCAACTGTTATAATTATTAAATTGCATTATTAGTTCTAATATCCTAGCACATAATGCAATAATTTACTTAAATATTCATGTAAAAGCACAGCTGTAGTAGTTTTTGTACTACAAATGTCAGTTATAACATAACCTGAATGTAAATGGTTTGAAATGTAATTTGGAATATAATCTGTTTTATAAGTCTCAACCTTCTATCTCTAAAAGTGTGGAAAACAATCATAATGTGGAACAAATGGACAAAATGTAGAAAACTTGCCAATAGCTTATTAAAAATTCAACTAAGAAGCTTCTTGTATGGTTAGTATATATTATTTTTTACTTTAAAATATATTCTTATTCTAGTGAAGTAATAACATTTATTACTCATTTTTGCCATATATATTAATTTAAAAATATTAATAATGAGTCTGCACCAGGGCCTTTCAGCGTGAAACTGTAGGATGGTGGCTTTTAAAACTCAAAATAAAGAAAAAAAATCTTCTTAATGAGAGGTTTAGATCTATTTTGTAAATGTTGTTTGGAAAGATGTTACTGCCTGTTAGTGAAGGCTATGGCTGAAATGGTGTTTGGATCAGTTAAAGTTAAGTAACTAAACTGACATTTTAATTTTGGCAAGTGAAACCAGGGTTCTTTAGTTGCACAAATGCTGATATCTTCATTTCATTGTTTACCTATAACTGTCGCATATCAACTTTTACATAACATATAAGAAAATTTTATCTGAGACTTTTTACCTGTTCTAATACATTGCAGCCTGTTTATAGTCATATGTAGAGAGCTTTTTTTGTCTATAAACTGCCTATTATTAAAAGGGCCTTCTATATTTACAATTAGGAGAGACTACTGAAGTAAGCATAAACATTTGAAATTGCTTCGAAATGCCTTAAAACTAATCAGGAACAAATAAAAAAACAATGATAATAAAACATCTGTCTCTGTGTGGATTGTTTTTATCTCAATGTGAAATGACAGAGATAAAAGGCTTAAATGTAGGCAAATATTCCAAAGGCTGCATTTTCACCAGTTAGTGCTAATTAAGTTTGATTAGCTGCTATGAAGTTAGTCGAAGCCCATATTAACACCAGTTACTGAAATAGCAGCCTTTGGAGTGTTTATATGAATTCAGCTTTTGATCCCTGTGAGCTTAAGTGGAACAATTAATGCTGTTAACACCTGCAAAAGTTGTCAAATAGTTACTGATAACTCTGCAGCTAGTAACTACAAATGTGATTCTTTACCACTGAGAAAAACCTAAGCACATAAGAAAAAAATCCATGCATGACCGTTCAGTGTGGATAAGCTGGGCTGTCTTTTATCTGAGTTTCTTATATGAGGGTTTGCCTGCACTGTTGTTCACATGTATTTGATAGCATATCAGCTTTCTCATTAACACTGACTGTGCTTCCAGATAAGGCTAATAGAAGGGACAGCAGGCATTCTTAATGTATAAGCCTCCTCAAAGAAAATGCCTCTGATACTAAAGCCAACATACTAACTCTGGCTTTTGAACCCTTGTACTTTGGTAAAATTAAGTCCCTAAAACTTAGACAAGAACCCATTACCAAGGGTGTAGCCAGGCATACTCTCTACTCTGAAGAGTACAATTATTTTCTGAACCTTAGAAACATTAGGGCTTTTATCAAGCCATATCATGTCTATAACCACCTAGATTAATAATTCTAAAAACATCTATATAGCTTGCAAATCTAAACACAATACTGCTAATAGTTTTTCACTTAGCAGATGAAAATGTTACAAACATTATGTCTAGGGTGGGGCAACAGCTCAAGTGATAGGACCACAGGAGGTTAGTGGTGAGTGCAGTTTTAGTTGCATCACTGAGAGAGTTTTTAGTTGTGTAAAGCATCCTTAGTTTTTGAAGAAAAACTCATCAAAAACTAGGGATGTTTTACAGAGCCAAAAACTTTCTCACCGATTCAACTAAACCTACACTTGCCACTAGTTATGAGCTCCCATCCTTACTAACCTCCAGGCATCACAAGCATCAGAACTTGAAAAGTACTATAACAAGGTTGCTAAATTTGCAGAAAATACCCCTTTCAGAACCCACCACTGCATAGCACTAGATGCCTAAATTGGCCAGAACTATCCCACAAACAAGCATATACACAGCACAGCTTCTTACCACCTATAAAAGTATCCTGCATCCATCTGCCTGTCCAGCACTAAAAAACATTCAGCACAACTATGTTCTGAATTGGTCATTGCTATTCAGTGACCAAAAACTCCTGTCTATAAACCTAGCAAATCTGCTGGACATTGTAAGTACTTGTACGAAGTTGCTAAGGCCTGGAACTCCTTACCTGTATCCATCAGGTCTATATCCACCCTCCCATCTTTCAAAACCACTCTGAAAGACTTCCTAGCTAAAATCTGTCTCTTCTTGCTCAAAACCAGATAACATACATCCCTAAATTTCAGGAAGTACATTTTCTTTCCTTATACCTCCTTACTCACCCTTCTTTACTTACTTCCTTACTGCTAATTCTCTTCTCTGACTTTCTCTCTAAATACACCATAAGCCTGTTTCTCCCCCCACTTCATATTGCAATTCCTATTTGTATTACATTAACTTATTTTTAATTTATCTACAAACTGTCTAAAATTTCTCTAAATATTAAATTATTGTCATATACCTTGTATCAATTCTTAACCAATGTTTTTATAGTATGTCAAATTTGTTGTAATTATTAAAACAGCAGATGTTTTTGTTTTATTTTTAAAGATTATAAAACTGTTGTTCTAAAATGTTTTGTAATAATTTGGAGTTTTTGTCCCCGGGCCTCCACCAAAAATGGGCTTCTACCCAGTCAGACTTCCCCGGTAATCAAATGTCAGTAAATAAATAAATGACCACTTTTTAAATGCCAGGTAGACTGGGGGATAGCAACAAGCATCTGTGGAGTACAAAATGGGATTCACTGGCTACAATCCTGCCCCATGCCATGGAGAACATCCATTAAAATATCCATTCAAAATGGTCAAGGCCTTTTAACATCAATGCAAAGTATCTGCAATATTTTTTGAGACTCATTTAGAGCAAGTGCCAAGGACATTTAAAACTGTAAACAATTACATACTGCTTAAGAAGTTGCAAACATTTAAATAATGGTTGTAACTCCATAAAGTATTTCAAAAGTTACATTGAAAACAGGACATTCCAAGACCATACTAATTGCCTGTTATCATCCCTTGGCACCCCCTTCTCATGTGTATCTCAGGGTTCAGTCATGACCCATCCTGTTCTCTTTCATTATTAATACTCTCACTTAAGAACTTCCATTGCTCAACATCATGGTATACACAGATGCTGTCCTGGTTTTACAGTCCTAAATGCTCATCTAGAATGCAGATTAACCTACAATAATCCTTTTCTGAGCTATACAGTTGAGCAGAATCTAATAATCTTTTAGTTAACCTCACAAAATAAATTCATGCTAGTCACAGCTAACCTATATTAAAATAATAGGTAACCATGACAATGCTATTCCCATGTTTCAGAATGCAAATATCTAGGTCTTACCCACAATCCATTTCTAGCCATTTCAGTCCATACAGATAGATTAACTACTAAAGTCCTCTTTCAACTTAAACTCTATTATACAACGACCCCCAATTAATATTCAAAAACATGCATGCTGATTGGTCAGTGTGCACGTTGTAAATCGGAGTTATAATAATGGAAAAGGTCCGGTCGCCCGGACATTTTTCATTACTATAACTCTTTTTACAGCAACAGAGAATGCAAGATCTCCGTTGCTTCACACTGTCTCGCTATGTTAAACGAATTTAACATAGCAAGACAGCTTTAAAAAAAAGCAATGGAGATTCTCTGTAGCTTTTTTTAAAGCTGTCTCGCTATGTTAAACTCCTTTAACATAGCGAGACAGTTTGAAAAAAGCAACGGAGATCTTGTTTTCTCCATTGCTTTTTTCAAAACTGTCTGGCTATGTTAAATGGTTTTAACATAGCGAGACAGCTTTAAAAAAGCAACAAAGACTCTGTTGCTTTTTTTAAAGCTGTCTCGCTATGTTAAACCCATTTAATATAACGAAACAGTTTGTGAAAAGCAATGGAGATCTTGCTTTCTCCATTGCTTTTGCCCACAGCTCTGATGTACTGCATAGGCATACGCATGCGCAGTACATCAGAACTGCCGCAGAATACCAGACAGCTGCGGAAGGGCAGCAAGGAGGCATTATACAATGCCATTATTTAAGAAAAGTAATTCTTTTTTTTCTTAAATAATGTCATTGTATAATAGCAATAACCCACTTCTGGGTGTGGGTAATGCTGGATTTACCCACGGTTGGCTTTGTTTGGCCACTCGGCCCTCGTGACCAAACCACACCAACCGTGGGTAAATCCAGCATTACCCACACCCAGGCAGTGGGTTATTGCTATAATATTTAATCTGTCTTCTGCTCTCTTCTACACATACCTCTCAAGTGTAATTCTTTATATGGAATGTCCCTCATTTTGAGCCTTAAAAAGTCCATGTTCCTCGCTCTTCTGCATTGAAAGGGTCTGTAACACATTTAGTGTTAAGATGGTGCAGTGGTTAGCATTGCCGCCTCACAGCAAGAGGTTCTCCGGTTCGATCCTCGGCTGGGGTGCCTTCTGTGCGGAGTCTGCATGTCCTCCCTGTGGTCGCGTGGGTTTCCTCCGGGTGCTCCGGTTTCCTCCCACATCCCAAAGACATGCTGCAGGTGGATTGGACACTCTAAATTGGCCCTAGGTGTGCGTGTGAGTGTGCCTTCTGTGGAAGGTTGGGTGCCGGGCTGGCAACTCGACACCGTAAAACTCCACTGCCATTCAATGTGCGGACAAGGTGATCCGCTGTGGCGACCCCTAACCGGGAAAAAGCCGAAAGAAGAAGAAGAAGAATTTCTTTAACTAATATCCACAGCAAATAATAGTAAATCACATTATTTCATCAAAATAACTTCTGAGTGTAAAATAAAGCATTTAACCATTCTATGAGCTTCCTAGATTAAGTTGTTAGTAAGCTGTCACTAAGTGTTCCACATTGTGCTCATTTGTTCCACATTATGAGACTGAGTGTTCCACATTTGTGTGAAGAAAGGTTGAGAGCAGTGCTGCTACAGCCCACATTTCCCTAGCAAAAAACATCTATTTTCCTAAACAGCACTTCTCAAAACCTTTACTCAACCTATAATACCAAAACGCTACAGATCACTGAAAATAAAATCAACACGTCTGTCAGACAGTCACTGTCAGCACTGTAAGCTGCTACAGAAGCTAAAATGTCTTCCAGTTACAAGACACAAAATGTCTTGGGTATTCTGCTACACAGAATAGTAAAGGGAGATTATTGCATACCTCAGAAAGGAAAACTTCCCACTAGAGACCAAATTTAGGTCCTAGAAAATACACAACTTGAGATATTACTCTAAGCAGACCTTCTTTAAAACCAAACACTGGTGAGTGTGCACTCTCCCGACTGGATCCGGCTGAAATAATAGGCCTTGAATCATTTACTGAGTTTAAAAAAAATACCTGAACATTTACACAATTAAGTGGTGTGCACATAGTTTAGTGGTAATGATTAATCACTCTGTTCACTATCACACAGCATACCCTGGCTCTAGCTAGCCGATTTGTCACTTCTTGCTGCCAGTATCTTAATGTTATAGCTGTATATAATAATGTTTGCTGCATTCACAAATGTCTAATGCATTGATTTATTTGTTAATTTCTGAACAACCTACTTTAGTGTCTATATACTATGTACCTTTTGAAGCTATCCTAAGGATTTTTTCCACTGGGTACAGCTACCTGATTTATGTATAACCTCCAGTTTCCTCCCACATCCCAAAGACATGTTGTAGGTGGATTGGACACACTCAATTGGCCCTAGGTGTGTGTGTGTGTGTGTGTGTGTGTGTGTGTGTGTGTGTGTGTGTGTGTGTGTGTGTGTGTGGCTTCTGTGGAAGGTTGGGTGCTGGGCTGGTAACTCAGCACCATAAAACTCCACTGTCATTCGTTCTGCAGACTGTTGTTCCACTGTGGCGACCCCTAACCAGGATAAGCCGAAAGGAGATAATGATGACTAGCTATTTTATTTATTTCATAACCATCTTCATGTGTACTATTGAGCTATTGTCTACGAATGTACTTTGTTATTTTTGTAAACTGTGCTTTTGTGTCATGGCTGAAAAGTTTCTTCAGACCAGCCCACCCACCCAGTTCTCAATTAGTAAATAAATGAAATAAATATATAGATGGTGACTGTAACCCATCCCGTTTCAAACTGGACCAGTTATTCACTTTCCCAATGTTAGGTCTGAATATAAAGAGGAGGTCACAGATTATTATATATGTTTGAATTTGTTTTGCACTGTCTGAATGTTTAAAGCAAGTCTTGGATTATTGCACAATTAGGATTTGCACTGTCTCCATTTGTTCTGTTTTTCATGCAATTTCTAGTTTGTCTTTGTTCTAAGTATTGTCCTTTGTGTCGTCACTGAGAAATATCACTTGCAGTCACTGCATCCATCTTGACTTCAGTAACTATATAGCCAATACAAAATCCAGAGTGATTTATTTCATTATATGTCTATTCTCAGGTGTTTGAGCAAATCCTTGGTCTGAATTTTAGTTAGTGTACAAGATGATATTGAATGTTGATACAGGATTATTAATGGACTTTTGGTGGTAGCTCAGGAAGACAGAAAAGGTTCAATAGCACTTATTGAAAAGAACAGGTGAAGTTCCCCAGTATCATGGACAAATTTCCCCTAGCAGTATGTATAACACCTTGGGTTTCTCCTGAAAAGAGGTACTAATGCAGTGGACTGACCCAGTCAACTTTGGATAAATAAAGAAATTTATTGTTTATTCATTTTGCTAATTTGAAGAATTACATAGGGAATGAAGTAAGTACTGCGGTGGTGGTGCTGCGGTAGTGTTGTCGCCTCACAGTTAGACGTTGCCCGTTCGATTCTCAGTTAGAGCGTCTTCTGTGTGGCGACATGCGTGAATGGGCGTTCCTTCGCTGAAGGTTGTGCGTTAGGCCTGGCAAGCCAGTACGTAAAAATCTACTGCCAGTCATTAGCGGACCAGAGTTCCGCTGTGGCGAACCCTAACCGGGAAAAGCTGAAAGACACAAACATAGGGAATGAAGTCCTTCCACAGAGGAAGGCATAACAGAACATTACTGATTGATACAAAAATATCCTTAATATGTTGTAGTAAGTAGAGTTATACTACTGTATACAAGTTTGTATATTATGTAAATATTGCAGTTAACAATACTTAAAAGTGTAACCTTAGTTTATATATTTTAGGGTATACTTTTATCAGATAGTCAGTAGCTGACCAGAAAGACTATCATACTTTTAACATAGGATCATGGGTAAATACTAGGCTTACAACCCATTTTGGCTATTTTAAGCCTAGCTAATTTCACATTCAGAGGTCAGACTCAATCCCTGTGCATTGTGACTATGAAGTAAACACCTTAACCATTATACCAACCCCCAGCTTCAAAGAGAGCCTAGGACCTGGGTGCAAATTTATGAACAGCTTTTGAGTTAAGTGATAATGCTGTATGATAGTAACTGCATCAGAAAGATTGTAGCTTACAACGGAGACCTTGCCATGCTGTGTTCTAGGTTATGCCTTTTGTTTTCAGATACTATTCTGTGTTACGAGGTCTGACTGTACATTGCTCCCAGAATGAATAAATAGGCCACATAAAGTGGCAATTTGACAAGAAAAAACTTTCTGTGGTAATTAAACCAAGAATCGGCTTTCTGTCCCTAGTCATTTTGACAGTAGCAAAGAGGGCAGGGAGGTAGAAGCCAGATGTGGGAATGAAAGCTCATGACTTTAGGTCCGTAGATAAAACCTGAAGCAGCATGACAGCAAAAAACTGTTGCAAAAAGCCCTTTTTATAAAAAAAGACCCCAAACTATGGAAGACCAGCTGTGTACGAAAAAATAGGTCCCAGTAGGGGTTTGCTGTCATTGGTTTAATCCATTTATCTCCTTGGTTTTCAGAAAACCCAAAAAGGATACAAAAGATTTCTCTTACATTTTCCCTTTGGATGACTTCTGTAAAATTCTAGCAAATAATATACATATTTCAAACATATTTGTCAGATTATCATTAATTACACACACACACACACACACACACACACACACACACAAAACACTTTGTACATGACTCTACTGCTGATTTATCTGTAGAAAAATTATCTTTACTTTGATGAGAAATGCCTACATAAATTTTATTTGACTACGGGGGGATACTAGTAGGAATAAATCATTGTTGTTCATACGGAAGCCAAAGCTTTGTCATTCAGTTGTTGATGGATAGAGAAAGAGGGAGCCAAGTGCAATATTCATAATACTGTGTGGAAAGACAACAAGCTTGGAGGCATCTTAATTAAAAGAACAAAACTGAAGAGCAGTCACTTTGTGTGTGACATGAGCTGTCAGCTTTGCTGCAAACATGCAAAACTCGCACAAACATTCTGCCAAGGAGACAAAGCCTGACTTGGCCCTCCCACGGTATTTTGCAGCTTAGATAAACTCTCCTTTTCACATAATTTGACGTCTTTGTAGGTATATAAAGAACAGACTGTCATTTACATTGTGGTGGAACTGTATATTTTAACGTACAATGACTTTTTGGCATTTAAAAACAACAGTATTCCTTGTGATTACAAAATACCACTTGAAAACCTTGAAATGAGTGCTTTGGTGACTGCAGTGAATGCAGCAAATTCTCTTATTCTGCAGATGTTTATATTCATGTATGGACAAATTCCACACATGCCCCTTCTTAACATTGGACCAGCAAAGTAATCTGCAATCCCTTAACATGGAAAATAAATCCATAGATTCACACATTCCGCCACAATTTATAAGTAGAAATGCATTGACATAGCATTGAAGTCGAGTCCTTTTCTCATAGTTCATTTAAACCGTCCACCTTCACAACACCTAAATTAGAAAAATCAGTGCATACATGAGATGTACACCTGCTGCAATACTGTTTTTTTTATTTTTTGGGAGGGGGCAGAGGAGTGTATGTACTTGTAACAGTAGTTGGAGATGTCAGAACTTTGCAAGCGTTGCATAAGCTAATGTGTTACATTTAGTGTTTTTTTTTTTTTTTTTTTGTGAACCCTGACCAGTGATGGTGCATATGTCATGGTACTATGCATTGAACTTGATTCGGATTGCTGTCACTGTAAGTAATGTACTTCAGTGCACTCCTGCCCCAATTCCAAATGCTTGCTGATGTGAGTTACTTATTCTGGTTTAAGACCCATCTATAAGGCAGGCATACATGGGGACCGAATTCCAAAAGACTTGTTCTCAGTATATGTAACTTACGTCAATGTACTCCTGCCTCAATTCAAAAATACTTCCTCTTAATGTAACTAACTTACTCCAGTGTACTCCTGCCCGAATTCCAAAAGTCTAGTTAAAAAAAATATCTATAGACTTGTTTCCTTTTTACAGTCCATTAGGGACTGCAAGCCTGTGGATGGAATTGGTAAACCTGTGAGGCTTTTTTATTCTATGGTTTTGTTGCCTTGAACTTTATCTTTAATCTTTTGACTCCTGTAGCATTCTTTGGAGTAATAAAAGAAGTGCTTTATTAAAGCCTTGCTAATTTATGCTGCTTATAATATTCTTAAGGAATTCAGCACTGTATCACATAAAGGAATAACTGATAAATTAAAACTTTTAGCTGTCAGCTCCTATGTAATTCAGTGGGTAAAACACTGTTATGTATCAGGATACAGGTTGTCAGGGTAGAGGGAGTTGCGTGCCTGTCCAGAAACCAGTGGTCTTCCAAAGGACTCTGTCTTAAGGCCATTTCTTTTTGAACAATTCAGTTCAGATGTAAAAGTGGGAAATGGGACTCTAGATAGCAAAAAAAAAAAACGGTCTGACTGCAGACTTGGTAACATAATTATGTTAGTAAAAAATGCCACAGTTCTTCAAGATGGTCTACAAAAATAGCTTGGTACAGTAGCAAAAATGCAGCATCCTGAGACTTGGCAGAAACGGTTATAAATTATGATTATAAAGTAAAATACCTGGTATAGTAGCAATAACAGATTTGTAGGAGGTTACTAGGCTAGTGGCCCTAGAGCCTTTATAAGCCTAGCCATGTTAATCCCAAGTATCCCCATTTGTTCTTTTTTTGGGTAGTTTACAGAATGAATTTATGAACAGAGCAGGTTTGTGATCAACACCAGCGACCCCTGTCCATGAGGGACATGGGTGCCACCCCAGTGGCAAATTTGCTGTCTCCCATCCAATTATCTAAGTTGTGTTTGAATAGGGTCAGTGAGGATCTCTGTTTTACATGAATAGGGCCTCCATTCTAGAGAAGCGGCAGTCTCTGGGAGACATATCTGTCTCTCCAGCATGATCTGTTAATGTCACAAGCTAGGTTGAGATCCCTAGAGTGAGTGACTCTTGAGCCATTTGACTTGCGGATGTGCAAACTTCCATTAGAGCAGGGTTGGAGATTGCCCTATGGGCCAGGCACACGTCACCTCTTACCTCTTAGCAGACTATAAGATACAGAGTAGAGTGATAGGGATTTCAACCTGTCCACGTAGGTCATGGTTTGGAGTCCCTGCATTTTCTTAGTGAGAAACCTCTGAGGTTTCTCCAGCTACTGCAGGTATAAAAATTATCTGTCAGAAGTGAGATATTTTTTACACCTGCAGCAGCTGGAAAGATCTCAGAGGTCTCTCACTAAGAAAATACAGGGACACCAAACCATGACTTACGTGGACAGATCACATGCCATTGTGAGACTTGGCAGAAGAGATGTAAATTATTATTATAGAGTAAAATACTCAAATTAAGTTTTAATGCTGTGTTTAAAGATTTCTGGATATGGTAGACAGTTAAATCTTTAACTAGTCTAAAGTCAGACAAGTATATGCTGCAGCCACGTAGTTTTAAAGATCATGTCTAGTGTACCACTTTATGCTTCACTGATGCACTATATTATTTAATAAAACACTGCATTTGTTAGCTTTTAGACAAGCCATCTAAAACAACTTAAACACAATGATAATTAGAAAATGTATAGGGCTGAAAAAAACAAGCTGTTCATAAAGGCTTCAAGCATTGTTTGCTGATGAGGTAACACATTAGGCAGGAAAGCAATACTTTTTGCCTGTTACTGATATTTACTTTAGTAATTGAATGACACATTGTTATCCAAGATTAAGGCATGAGCTGTATATAGTCCCAAGTCTAACATCGACTTCCCATACATATAACTGCGGTTATTTCTGAAGGAAGTAGAAAACGACAACATAGTTTTAGGGCAGCTGAGCATCAGTAAGGCATAAGTTTGACAAATGAACGGCATACAATGTGGTCAGAGAGGTAGAAGCAACAACCGTGCGATTCCACCAGTGGGACCGGGTGGCAGCAGGATAAAATAAGGTTTAAATATGTGTGATGTAGGCCTACCATGAACCTCGTCAGGACAAATGAGTAGTTTAGTAAAGAGAGAGAGAGATTGATTATATATACATACATAATACATATATAATTTTGCACCTTGAATTCTAAGACCTCCATCTTAACTCTTCCACTGATTGCTGAAAGTATGTTGGCCCCAGATTATTTAGCAGTTCCAGTGTATGTTGTTACCTTAGTAGTATAACTTTCTATGTTGCACACTTAAGATTACCTTCAACACCTGCTTTGGCACTTACTACATTTCTACTAATGAAAACCTGTTAAAAGTTACAGGTTAGGTTGCTAGATTTTATTTCTTTGCCTGCTGTGTCAACGCTATCTTTTGAAGTTGCAGTCGGTGCCAGTTTTATTGTACCCATGAGTTTCCATCAGAGTACTAATTCAGAATAACTTGGTGTATGTGGTGATGATCATGGGTGTTTAATGTGTTTTCTTGAACTGTTTTTTGAAGGCGAATCATGGCAGTTTTATTTAACAATATGTTAAACAGTAAACATTTCCTCCTGGGGAGCTCTGTTTGTAGTTCATCTAACAATTTTAGATGTTAGGACTGTGAAGAAGCATCAAGGTCACTGTGTAGTTTTGCATATTAGCATATACTTTTAGTAATAAAAAAAGAAACCAGGGTCTAACCCTTAAGAAGATCAAATTTGTTTTGTAACATGCTAGGTCTGTCCGAATTCATTGAGCCTAGTTGTTAGCAGGGGTCATCTCAAGTGAAATAACTTGCCGAGAGTTTTCTTGCACTATAGATTGTTAATCCATGTGATAACTCCAAAACTAATGGTGAACATTTTGGCTTGTCTTGCCTACTTTATTTAACCTGGTTATCAGCAAGAATCTTCCCTAATGAGAGTTTCTGGCTATTCAAAAAGCTGACTGATGTTTGAAAATCTATGTTGCGGCTGATAGAAACTTAAGTTAACCATACTGTGACCGTATCTGAAACCTTTGGCTGTTGCAATCAGCTGAAGAGATGGTTGGAATGTGAGGGTGGACCATTTCAGCTTTACTTGATGACTTTATAATTATTGGCCTATAATGATTACCTTCTGTATTAGCCTTCCCTGAACAGTGAGGTTATTATTAGTGGTAGTTTTGGCTAGAAAAGTCCCCATCCCATTTTAGTTTTCTTCATAACTTTGTGCAGTAAGCATTTAGTATAATACTGCACATTTACCCCACTCTATTAATTCAGTTTGGCTTAATTTAAACATATGTGCTTATAATGTGTTGACCAACACATTGATGTAGTATGCAGGAAATAGAACAGTAAAATGTATTCCTTATCTAAAAGTTTCTTGTTATATACCCTTTGTGATGCCTGTGCCCTGGCCCACCAATCATGGAGCCTCAATCCTCACCACTAACACCCAGTGAGGGTGTCTCATATAGGAGGAAAGGATAACAAATACCCACAGTAAAGTGCAATTTCCCTTAAGAGCACACAGAGATCACAGTCAGTCTGGGGCTGGTTGCTCTCTTGCTCTCCAGGTCCCCATTAAGACTCCCCACTGGCACAGCTATAGGATCCAGTTCTCAGCAAAGTGGACAAGCTAAAACCTCCAGCATCCTCGCTGTCCAACCAGTGCTTTGTGTCCCTGCCCAAGTAGCTGACACACACACACACACACACACACACACACACACACACACACACACACACACACACACACACACTTCAAGAAGAGTTTATACAACCACACAGACACTCCTGGGGAAGGCTGGCACAGGTTCCTCTATTTCCCAGATTATACGGTAGTACCAGCTGCCACCACCCACTAATATTTACTAGCTACTCAAAGGCCCTTAAAAGGGTGTCCAATTATTACTGTGCAATATTATTATCCAATTGGTAGTATAGCCCAGGGCTATAGCTATTAGAGTGGCTTTGTAAAATTTTATCAAAGGCATGCAAGTACTCTAAAGAGCTTAAATGATCTCTACAAAAACAGCCACAGTTGAAAGGGTTTAAAAATATTTAATAACAAATAGTCAAAGCACAAGACAATACTTTTTACTACACAGTGCTAGTCAAGAGTTCAGAGATCACAGAGAAATACTTAAAATAATTCATTAGTACAATTCTGACATCACAGAAAAACACTTAGCCTAATCTTTCTAGTCTCTAGCTATTTCTGAGAGAAAACACAAGTCTAAGATAAACTTACATATGAGCAAGACAGTGTTGATGAGTTGGATGATCAAGACAAAAATGCTTAATGCTCTCTGATTCTCTTTATTTTTAAAATCACATTCCTGGTTCACATTACATCATTCTTCACACTTCCCCGGGTTACATTACATCATTCTTCACACTTCCCTGGGTTCCCAGGCTAACAGAAACTACATTTACATTCTTCACCTCTGGGCAGAAACCAGAGCAATAAAGGACATTTATGCATGCAAATTCTGGCCATTAACTCTGGCATTAAATCAGTAGGCAGGATGCCCCACTCTAGACTCACTGGCTCCGAGTCCTAACATCAAAGGGTCACAACATGCTTTACCTGGTCAGTAAAGTCATTGTTGATACATTTATTTCCAGTTCCACATGCAACACTATTTTTAACATTTAAGACAACAAGCCTGTGGTTTCTCTTAATATTTACAGATGACAGAATTATCTCCAAAATTCTACCTGGCTAGGCTGGCAGCCTTCATCTATCTTCACACCCTTAGACATGAAATCTGCTCTCCATTACTACTAGGCATGTCTAACATTACTGAAGTGAAACCACTCTTGGGAGTCTTTAATAGTGTAGTACCCTTGAGTACTCAAAACTCAACTATACTGTACCTCTCAAGGATGAAAATTTACTTCAAGCACTAGAACTTGCATTGTCATGACTTCTTCAAAACAGCAGTTTATATGAAATGGGTTCATTTAGTAATTCCTAAACCTGACCTTCCAACTAGACCTGCTGTTGGCATGATGCTTCTCTGCCAAAGTTATGTAGAATTTGGTATCCCCCATTGCCAGTTAAGATGCACTGGTTGGCCTGTGTGGAGTTCTTAACCTTACAATTTTTTTCTTTTTTTTGCATTATCCTTGTACTGATTCTGTATTAGTGTCTTGTAATCAACTTTCGTAAGCTACATAGTTCATTTGGAGAGGTTCCATAGTAGGGCAGTCTGCAGTGTTTCTCTGTCTTGGATACAAGCCACATATACAAAATATTCATATCTGTTTATAGATATGTTGCACATAAAGTAATTCTGTTCTGTGTAGTACATAGACTTGCTACCACATTGCAGAACTGCAGTTATATAGTAGTATAGCTCAGCATGGATCCCTTATGAACCATTAACTTGCCATTAATGTGGTGTGTGGTGGTGATCAAGCCCACATGAGCTACAAAGGGGGAAGTAGTACTCTATTATTCTCTAACTGGAACACATTGCTCTGAAGTGTATGACAAGAGATTACATTTGGTGTGGACAGAGGTATATAGTCCAGTACCAAGAAAAGAGCATGTTCCTGTTGTGCTCTTAAGGGACATTGTGGAATTTTACTCTTGTTTGCTTTGGTGTTTTTCATGACACTCCCACACTGGAGTCAGTGGTGAGGAATGAGGTTCCTTAATTACTCACCCAGGTTTTAAGTGGGAGATGGCACATTAATTGGTGGCAGTCCAGTGAGATATTAGCCATATGCCACATTATTGGTGGGAGTCCGGTGTGATATTAGCCGGCCTTCATATTTAATTGTTGGCAGCTTAGTGGGATTTTTAATTGGATTTCAGTAGTCTGTGGGTAGTTGTCATTAGGGTGTGCACTCTTGACAGCCACAAGGTAAACATTCAGAATTTCAATCCACTACACTTTTATTTCTTTTAGTTAGATAGTCAGGGATAGCAGGCAAGGATGTCAGCAGAAGATTTTAGCAAGCTGACAAAGATCCATTTGGCTAAGGATTGTGAAGACAGAGGATTGATGCATGTCAACCTGACCAAGGAAGCAATGATTTCAGCCATAGTTGCAGCCGCAGCTCAGACCAACCATTCAGAGGATATCCAGTTTGGTGCTGGTGATGTGTAGCCTGCCAAGATGAGAAGGTCCATATTTTTTTCAGACGACCTAAGAATCCATCAGGAGTTGGACAGACTGTGCCTGGAAGCCCGACATCTGGAGGCTGAGGAGAGACTGTGACATCTTGAACTGGAATCAACAGAGGGACTGAGGGGTTTAGAAGTCAAGGACAATGACAGACAGTGCTGGCATGAAGTGGAGCTTCTTACCCCTCAAAAGGGTCATGGAGGTAATGGGGAAGGGAATAATCAGACCCCAGAACCCGTAAAAGTCAATAAACTTTTTCCTCATTACAGGGATGTAGATGACTTTGATAGTTTTATTATATCTTTGAAAGGGTATGTAGACAATATCATGTTGACCGTGAGCTCTGTGTTTGGCTCCTGACTCCCTTACTCCATGGTATACCTGTTCAGGCTGTGGCAAAGTTAAATGATGTAGATTGTTTGAATTATGACAAAGTGAAATGTTGCTTGCTTGACTGTTTCAAACTTTCACCTGAGCCATATAGAGAACATAGACACAAGGCAGATGAAAGTGTACGTGATTATATTGCTGACCTAAGTACTTACTTTCACAGATGGGTGAGTGGGTGTTAGGCCACCACTTTTGAGGGACTGACAGACCTTTTGGTGAGGGGAACAAGCCCTCAGTACTTTGCCTGATGGCATGAGAGTCTGGTTAGCAGACAGTGAGTGTAACTTTGCAGAGGAGCTGGGGAGACAAGGGAATCTGTACTTGGTAAGCAGAGTACCACTGCATAAGAAAGGGATACCCAGTGCTGCACATAGACATAAGGGAACCCTTGGGGGCAGTCTAAACCACTCCAACAGTATACAGCAGTAACAGGGGAAACTACTAATCCAAGTGCACCGTTAGGGATTAGATGTTTCAAGTGTAACCAGAGGGGACCCGTAGCAGTCAAATGTCCACCGAGGTAAGGTGAGAAATAGAAGGTGAGGGAGCCAGTAAATGTGGATGATAAACTGCCAATGGTAAGCTGTTTAGAAACTACTGAGGTGCCAAAGTGTCACCAAAATGTATATCCTATCTTAGTAGATGGTAAACAGGTAACTGCTAAGAGGGACACAGCTTCTGATATAGTCATTGTGAGGCCTGCAGTGGTTAGAGAAGAAAAGTACTTGCTTGGGCAGTCTACTCCAGTCAGAGTGTTAGGAGGACCCCATTCCAAATACCTTTGGCTAGGATTAATCTTGACTGGGAGGGTGGAAGAGGTAGCACGAAAGTAGGTATGTTTGAGGCTATTCCTACAGATGTCCAGACAAGGAAAGGCTTTGATGATGCAGTACCTTGTGCACATGCAGTGGCACACAGTCAGGCTTGGAGAAAGGCATGCAGGTCCGTAGTCTGGGAGAGACCCAGAAAGATCTCATACCTGAAGCTGGGACTGGCAGGGTGGCTGTTTCAGAGAAGGTGCTATTTGGTAGCAGTAAGTCTGAATGTGAGCCACAGCTGCTGGTGGGTACTGATGTTCCTTTGGACATGGTGACTGTGAGAATAGAGGTGAATGGTGGTACCCAGAGTGACAGCAAGGGACAGCTGCTGGAAGTGACTAGGCTTCCTGGGGAAGGTCACGAAGATAAGAGTTGAGACAGGCTCAACTTACTGATGATATGGTACAAAGCTTGAGGGAAATGGCTAAGGAAGCACCTGAGGCTTAAGGAAGAGGGGAGTCTGTATACTGGAACAAGGGATTGTTGTATAGAGACTGGACTCCTGGAGGTGTGCTAGAAGGTGAAGTAATATGGCAGTTGGTAGTGCCTAGAGCTTACAGTCTGCCACTTTTAGCCATAGCACATGACATTCCTTTCTCAGGTCATATGGGCATAAGACGTACTATGAGACATATTATGTAAAAATTCTATTGACCTGGGATTACGAGAGATGTGGTAGGATATTGTAGGACTCGTGAACAATGCCAAAAGTTGGTAAAGCAGGGGACAAGGCTAAGGCTCAGTTAATGCCTTTGCCTATTATCGAAGAGCCATTTCAGAGAGTGGCCCTGGATGTTGTGAGACTCCTGAGTACTCCAAGTTCTACAGAAAAGAAATACATCTTGGTGGTAGTAGACTATGCTACCAGATATTCTGAGGTGGTGGCTCTGTCATCTATTGAGGCAGAGAAGGTGGCAAATGCTTTGCTAGAAATCTTCAGTAGAGTAGGTTTTCCATGGGAAATATTGACTGATGGAGGTGCCAACTTAATGTTAGACCTGCTGATTTGTCTATGGAAATGTTGTGGGGTGTAACATCTAAAGACCAACCCCTACCATCCCAGGACTAATGGTCTTGTGGAGAGGTTAAACTCTGCATTGAAGACTATGCTACGGGCATTTGCAGACCAGTTTAAAAGGGAGTGGGACAAGTATTTGCCCCATCTGTTATTTGCATACAGGGACGTACCACACAAATTTATCAGTTTTCACCCTTTGAGTTGTTATATGGGTATAAGGTGAGGGGCCTTTAGATTTAATTCGAGATGAGTGGGAAGATGAAAGTGAATCTCACAAGGAGTCTGTTGTGGCTTATGTTTTCAACTTTCAGGCAAGACTTAAGGAGCTCATGAGTTTAAGTCAAGAGCACCTAGCAGTGGCCCAACAACAAAAGAAGGTGTGCTATGACAGGAATGCTCTGGCTCAAGAGTTTGCTGAGAGAGAGAAGGTGATGGTACTTGTCCCCGTTACAACAAATTACAAGCAGCTGGGGAGGGACCCTTTGAGGTGCTGAGGAAAATCAGTGATATGAACGACATGGTAAATTTGGTAAGTAGGTGACAAGGGCACAAACTGTACCATGTGAATATGATGAAACCTTATCATGACAGGGAGGCTCTAGTATTGAGCATTCACAGTGGATGGCAAGAAGAGTCTGAAAGGGATATGGTAACCAGTCTTTTGGGTGAGGCTAGGATTGAGTCCTCCGTAGAAAGATCAACACATCGCAGCAGTTAATTCCTAATCATGTCCGGGAGATAAAAACAGTATTGCAGGAATTTGGGGATATGTTCACAGGGAAACCTGGGTGTACTGACTTGGTGCAGCACTATGTAGACACAGCACCACAAAAACCTACTAAGTAGGTTCCTTATAGAGCACCTGAGAGAGTGAATCAGACTCTGATAAAAGAAATAAGGGAAATTTTAGAACTTGGGGTAATTCAAGAATCTAACCATCCTTTGGCTTCCCAGTAGTACTAGTACCAAAGAAGGATGGTAGTGTGAAGTTCTGTGTAGACTACCAGAAATTAAATAGTTGCACAGAGTCAAATGCATACCACATGCTGAAAACAGTCAAAGCCTAAGAACAGCTGGATATGGCTAGGTATCTGACCACTACTGATTTGACTAAGGGATACTGGTAGAGAAAGGACAGCTTTTGTAACCCCATATGGATTGTATGAATTTACCAGGATGCCTTTTGGAATGAAAAATTTCCCAGCAACTTTCCAGAGACTGGTAGACAATATCTTGGTAGGAGGAGGGGAATATGCTCTAGCATACTTGGATGACATCACTATTTACAGCTATTCCTGGCAGGAACATCTCCAACATGTTAGGGAGGTCTTGGATAGATTAAATAGGGCAAGAGTAACCATTAAACCCACTAAGTTTCAAGTGGGTATGGCAGAGGTCACTTACTTAGAACACATAGTGGAAAGGAGTAAAATTAGGCCAGAACCTGTCAAGGTGGAAGCTATCCAAGTGTGGCCAGTTCCTTCTACTAGAAACAAATGAGAGCATTTTTAGGGACAGCGGGGTAGTATAAGAAATTTGTGCCCAATTACAGTACCATAGCTGCACCTCTTATGGCCTAACTAGGAAAAATAAACTGGATAAGATAGTGTGGACCACAGATTGTGAACAGGCATTCTATAAACTTAAGGACATTTTGAGAGGGCCCCTGTGTTAGCCAGCCCTGATTGCAATAAAGAATTTATTGTACAGGTAAATGCTTCACATTATGGGGTGGGGGCTATACTTAACTAAGTTTCTGTAGAAGGAAAAGAGCACCCAGTGCTATATCTGAGCCATGGACTCCAACCTAGAGAACAGCATTATGCAGCTGTGGAGAAAGAGTGTTTGACCGTAGTGTGGGCATTGCAAAAACTGCAAGCCTATTGTTTATGGGAGAAAATTCACTGTGCCCACAGATCATAACCCTTTAACATTGCTTAATAGGGTCAGTAAGCAAACTTCCAAGTTACTGAGGTGGAGTCTAGGATTACAAACATATGATATGACCACACATAATTGCAGTGGGGTTAAAATATCAATGCAGATGGATTGTCCAGGAGAGGAGTGGGATAATATTACCAGGTAGAAGCATTTTTCCTCAAGCATCAGTTTTCAAGGGTCACTTAAAATTGTGCTTGAAGTCATAAGGGGTAGAAATGTGAAGATAATGAAACACTGTTATCTGTGTTAGCATGTCTGGCAGGAGATTTGTGTATATTCTCAGATTAACTTGTATTGTATGCCTGCATGTCTAATTGTGGAAATGTAAATATGTGCGTATACAAAATGTGTAAAGAATCTGTCAGTGTTTTGATACATTTCTAATTGCACATTTTTGTGAGGGAGATTCTAAAATACAAGCTATCTGTAGAGAATCAGATGAACAGTAGGTGATATCATTAAAATGTTTCTGGTTGCTAGGTGATTATTTGTACAGCTGATTGACAAAAAAAAGAACTTTTTTTCAAACAGCTGACTGTTATTTTTAAAATAAGTCAGTTGCTGGGCAGTTTTGTGAAGAGCAGCAGTTAGTTGAGAGTTACAGTACTGTGCAGTCAGTGGCTACCCAAGAAAAATGACTCACCAAAAATTGTAAGCCTACCTTTGACTTGCTGTTATGTTTTAGATTAGATCAGGGAAAGTATTCTCTAGTTAAATTAGGTAAGTTTAGTTATTTAGATAGAATTTTTGGGCCGCCACGGTGGTGCAGCAGTTAGCATTGCTGTCTCAAAGCAAGAAGTTCTCTGGTTCTATCCTCGACTGGGGTGCCTTCTGTGCGGAATCTGCATGTCCTCCCTGTGGTCACGTGTGTTTCCTTCGGGTGCTCCGGTTTCCTCCCACATCCCAAAGACATGCTGTAGGTGGATTGGACACTCTAAATTGGCCCTAGGTTTGAGTGTGTGAGTATGTGTGACTTCTGTGGAAGGTTGAGTGCCGGGCTGGCAACTCAAGACCGTAAAACTCCACTGCCAATCATGAGCGGACAGGTGATCAGCTGTGGTGACCCCTAACTGGGAAAAGCCAAAAGAAGAAGAAGTTATTTAGATAGAGTTTTTCTAAGATGATGGACTTCTATCCTACAGCTTAATTTTATGTTTCTGATGATTGAATTCTGGTGTTTATTGAAAGTTATTGATTTACATTCTTGTAATCATTTTACTTTTTATTAAATGTTTTTCATTGCTTTACATTGTGACTGGACAATCAGTGTGTTCTTCAGAGATTAGAGAGTGTTTATACTTGTCTGATACTCCCCAGTCACCTCGAATGTCAGGCTGCTTCTGGTCATAGCTATCATTTATTTTGATTAATTTTTAATAATTGATCACCCTTTGAAGGGAGTGTAGACCTGTCTGACTCTGGTGGCAGTGTTTACCATTTGCATTGGGGAGGAAAAACAGCAGGAAATCTGTGTCAGGCTTCCCATAAGTGAGTGTGTGAGATTTGAATTTAGAGTGTGAGTGAGTCAGAGGTCTTAAACTGGAATACATTGCTCTGAAGTGTATGATAAGGGATTACCTTTGGGGTGGACAGAGGTATATAGGCCAGTCCCAGGAAAATAGTGTGTGTTTCTGTTGTGCTCTTAAGGAAAATTGTGGAATTTTACACTTGTGTGCTCTGTGCTTTGGTGTTTTCCATGATGCTCCCACACTGGAGTCAGTGGTGAGGGCTAAGGCTCCCTAATTACTGACCCAGGTTTTAAATGGGGGGACGTGACATTATTGTTATCAGTCCAGTGGGGTATTGGCCGGATGTTACAGCAGTCATAGTACATGTGGCTATAAAGGACTTTAGATGTACCTCCCTGCATAACATGAAGAGAGACATACTGCATCTCTTGGAATACATGTCCAAG
Organism: Protopterus annectens; assembly: GCF_019279795.1. NCBI lineage: Eukaryota > Metazoa > Chordata > Ceratodontiformes > Protopteridae > Protopterus > Protopterus annectens. The sequence goes on from NC_056749.1 coordinate 186,367,503, forward strand.
GCTGGTATGGTGCCATCCTTGAGCTGCACTCTATCACCAGGAATGATGCCACAGTGCAAGCAAAGGTTATTGTTTTCAACCATTTACTTAGCTTTTGGTGTCATTCAAAGGAAGTACTCTATGCATAGATAGATAGATCAATGGATTGATCAGCCGGGGAGGAGATGGTAGACAATGTTAAATGCATTGCCGAGGATGGCCTGTACCTCTTCCCCAAGGCTTTGTGCATTGGCTAAATCAATATCCTCTTCCAAAGTTTCATTATTAGGCAATGTCAGTCTTCTAAAGCTTCCATAATAACAAAACAGCATCTGGATAACATTAAGGTACTGCTGTTCAACACCAAGACCCTTAACAAAAAAACTCCACTCTCTACAAGCACTCCTTAACCTGGAAAATACTGATATATACATTATCACAGTGACCTGGTTCTAGACCAGTGAACCCATCAGTGCAGGGTTTCATTTTCTGTCACACATTCAGAGCCCTGCCCCCACATTAGACAAAAGGACTAAAGTGGCAGTCTCTGTATTCTTAAAAAAAATCATCTCCGGACTCGTTAGACAAGATAGTGACTTGGAATTCCTCTAAATCCAGTTTATTATTAATAAAACCCTTATCATGTCATAGCTAATTATAGGGCCCTCTGTATGCTCCCCTTGGCCCATACCATTTACCTACTATGGAGTCCCTAATTATTAAGCCAGTCACTATTCTCACTTCAAGTACCTCTCCATAAATTGCAACACATATACATCCTCAAATGTATATTCCCAGAAATTTCTAGATTTCAGCAATCCAAGTTTTGTAGACCAGATAGTCCACACACTAACCAGGAGCAACAAAATCCTGGATTTGGTCCTTAACAGTATGGGTCAACTTTGCTCCTCACAAATTGCAACTTCCATGGTCAAATAAGACTACAAACCAGTCACATTCATCATTAGACTAAAGCCTGAAACAACTTCCAGTACCTCAGTGTTCAGAAAATATGCGAAGTTTAATCTACTAAAACTGAGTGATGATCAAGATAAATTGAAAAGCCCTTTGCATCTTGATGACCCCACTGCTTATGCATATGTCAATAGCTGCATGGATGCATCTGCCCCTCGCAGAAATAAATACACTACCAAATACAAAAATAAACCTCCTGTGGTGGAACCCTAATATGAACAGGCTGGCTAACTGAAGAAAAAAAAAATGCACTGCATGCACAAATAAATTTGTCCCAAAATGCCAAAAACACTCTTAACTAAACAAGGGACTCTGGACTCTGATCAAATCAACCAAAGCAAGATATTAAAAATAGCCACCTAGGAAAAAAATACCATAAAGCCTTATTTAACTTAATGTTAGAGACCTCAGAAATAGTGCCCATAACTGCACAGAGCTAATAGTAAATGATAATACAAACTCTGGCCCAGAGGACATTGCCAACCTACTAGCAGACCAATTAAGAACAAACTTCACCACCCCCATGTTCTCATGTTACATACCCACATCTGCAGTTCTCTCATATCTCCCGAGAACAAGTCCTCAAGGTGCTATCCAAGGCCAAAAGTACTATTAGGGAGCCAAACAACATATCAGGCTGCATTTTTGTCAGCTTGAGACATGTCTTGTCAGGCCCCCTACAGACATTGTTCAATATCAGCCTTAAAATGGGCTTCTTGCTGGATGAATGGTGGGCAACAACAGTCATTCCCTTAATGAGTCTTTGTAATTATAAACCAATCGGCCTGACCAGCCTCTTCTGTAAGGCTAATGAAAGGATTGTCATGGCATTAATAACTAATTCATTACCACCTATATTTTCTGAAACGTTGCACCTTTTACAGCCTGAACACATTCTAACAGTGCAGTGCCTTTTCTGAAAAATCCACTTAAAAGCATAATGTAATCAAGGTTTTTCTACTGTGGGATATCCTAGAGTAAAAATCTTAGTTTTATTCTATTAACTCCTTGTATTTTCTATCTCTGCCTATTATAAGCTGGTAAATTACTTAGTTAATGTCAGACCCAAATAAAGTTTGGACGTCATAAGAAGCTATGGATGTTGACTGGAAGAATATGAAAAAGGTGCTATATTCTTGAAAGAAATAAGGATATTGGTAACCTAAAAAATCTTGACTCACACCAGTTCAGAATCATCAAGGGCAGATCCTGCCTACTTAACCTAGATAACTTCTTCAGAAAAGTTACTGTAGCAATGGATAAGGGCAAATCAGTACTCAAAGCATATCTAGACCACAGAAAGACATTCAATACCGCACTTGGGTATTGTCAGTAAACTCTCCAAGTTAAGTGTAAATCCCCATATATGTCATTGCATAGCAAACTTGCTCATAAATAGAGCCCAGGAAATAAGGGTGGGTGGCTCTACCTCCTCCAAAACACCTGTCACTAGTGGTGTACCCCAGGGTTTAGTTCTTTGACCACTTCTCTCTCTCTCTCTCTCTCTCATATACTTGAGAGGCCAAATCTGATGTTAAGGGTTTGTGGCAATCTTTTCAGATGATTATGAACCTGGAAAACTCCCCAGAGGACACTTCGATTCTCCGAGAGAGCATTTCCCAAACAAACAGGTAGTTTCAAAACCATGGACTAAAACTAAATGCTAATAAATGTATAATTGTATCCTTTGACAAGCATGACTCCTCTTGTAACTATCGTATTGACAGCACATGCAAGAAAATTGATCCAGTAGTCGGAGTCTGGGTGTCTGTCAACAATGAACTTTCCTTTGATCATCATGTATCAACTATTGTAACTTATATCTAAAGGTATAGCATCCAGGTATGTAATTGGTCCACTGTACTTGTCATTCAATAGGCCAATCATTGAGTATAACGACCTTTTCGGTATGTATTTGTCCAAACACTTGTCACAAGGGGAGGGAAAACAGTGCTCCCTCACTAAGAAAATTAACGACCTAACCATAAAAACTATGTGAACCATCTGAAAGCATTATACCTTTTCTTGGGTATCATATAGGCTACTGAAAGGCAACCTCTACTTCATGCACAGAGTCTCAACCGACACTATCCTGTCACACCTATTACACATTTGCAAGTACAATGGAGGCATAAACACCCACTCAGTAGATCTCAATCTCTTCTGCAACATAAACAGAACATGTTGGAGGGATATGATCACATTGAATACTGTTTCTATAGGACCATCTCTTACACCATTCAAATGTCATTTGGAAAAATGGATAGGTAACCACAAATTCACCTCTAATTTAGGACCCTTGTCCCTCATGTAAAAGTCCCACCATATCTGTGTAGTACTCATCTCTTGGTTGTTTGTGCAAACAATATAAGGGCTAGGTTTCCTAAGATCCTCATAAATCAATAGCCTAGAAAATACGTATTAACCTATAAGTATATTCAGCAAGTCTTGGTTTCAGAATGAATAAAATGTGCAACTTAATACCTTCTGGGCAATACGACCCAGCTGTAAGTTGATAGACTGAACCACACTTCATTTTCTGCGGAAGTGTCAAAGAGACAAAAGCATTAAAACACCGTGTACGGTCTTGGGTTCCTTACAGCAGTGTTCGTGCTGTTTTGTTTTCATGAATTGCTGGTTCATCCAGCTTCAGAAGTGCAGGTATAATCTTCTGAGTAGTTATATTTTGTTGAATATGAGATGCACTAAGTCCTGTAAATTAAAACCCCTCCATCAACTCATCAACTTATGTATCTCTGCTGGTAATATACTTGACGTGTGGACAACAGCTGTTCTAGTGCCTCTGCATATATATGATCCCTCTGTTGATCCTGTAAGTTACAGGCCTATTAGCCCCTGTAATATTATTTGCAAGGCCATCAAACTTATTGTAGCTGCACTAATCAACAACAAAATAGGTGACCTTATTTCCCTGAAAAACATCAATTCAGCTTTGCAAAAAGCATCTCATACCTGCTCATCCTGTTTGAGTACTAAAAGGTTAAACAGGCTATGGATAAGGGGGATATATCCATACTGTCTACCTGGACCTTGCCAAGACCTACAACACTATTTCCCATATTGGGGTTGTTGACAAACTCTCACCATTAACCCATACATTGAGGTGATAAGAGGTTTTCTGTTTAATATCCCGGCAAGGTGATGGGCAGCAATGTTCAGTGAGTTGTCTGCAGACCTGCCCCCCCCCCACTTCTTCAAGTTGCATTTCCTCCAAGCAGCTCTGCCCCCCTTCATGTGTTGGTTCATAGGTTTGTACTAGGCTATCAGCCCTAGGGCCTATACAAGCCTAGCCATAACAATTCCCTGGCTATTTCTTCCCACACTATTTACTTCCCTGGACCCCTGTCTAGCAGGGCGACTGACGTGATCTCTGGGGTGAATTTCCTTTCTCCCATCCAATCGTCAAGGTTCCTTTTGGAGAGGGCCAAAGAGGGGCATGTATGGGCAATCTATTCCAGAGTCTGGGGCTCTCTGGGTCAGGAACCTATCCCTCCAGCATGTTTTGTTTATTGTGATGACAAGGTTTAGATCCCTGGAGCATGTGGCTCTGAGGGATTGGGATTTCTTTAAGTGTAGCATGTCCAACAGCTCTGGGTTTGACACGGCCTTGTATGTTAAGCAGAGATTGCCTCTGAGTAGACGATATGCGACAGAGTATAGCTGGAGTTTTTTAAGGCAGTCAGCATAGGGCATCTGCTTTAGACCTGTGATTCTTTTAGTGAGGTATTTCTGTGGCCTTTCCAGTTGTTGCAGATGTCTTGAGAGGTACATACCAAATGGGGCATTGTATTCTATAATGGGTCTAATGAGGGATAAGTACAGTGGGACAATGACCTCCTTTTTTCTGGATGAAAAGCCCTTAGTGATGAGGTGTGCCACATAGAAGGATTTCCTGACTGTTGTGGCAATGTGGTTATGGAAGGTGAGACCAATGTCCACCTGTGTCCCTAAGTCTCTTATCACACTTTCGGTGTTTAGTGTACTGCCACCTAAATGGTAATTCATGTATACATGTTTTTTCACAAGGGGGATAACTATACATTTCTTGGCATTGAGCTTGAGCCCATGGCTCTGGCACCAAGCATCTGTTTCTTTAAGGCCCTTTTGTAGAGTATCCACATCATTTGGGGATTCAATAATGGCTCCCAGTTTGCAGTCATCTGCAAACTTTGTTAGCCAGAGTCCCTTAGTGTTGGCCTGTACTTCAGAGAAGTAGATGCCAAACAAGAGCGGTCCCAGGACTGAACCCTGAGTACTTCACTTGTCACTTGTCTGGAGCTGGATTTGGAGTCGGCTACTTTTACAGTGTGGGTTCTATCAGTAAGCCAGTTAGCAACCCATTGGGTGACGTAGGGATTAATGCCCAGCTTAGTAAGTTTATCTATGATTCCAGAGTGGGGGATGGCATCAAAGGCCTTGGCAAGGTCTAGATAGGCTGTGTGGACCACCTTACCCTTGTCCATGGCTCTGGAGACTGATTCGAAGAAGTCAGTCAGGTTCAGGAGACAAGATCAGTCCTTCACGAGCCCAAACTGGGTGGGGTCCAGTGTTTGAAGGTTGCCAATATCTTTGTTTATAAGTTCCATGATAATACGCTCCATGGCCTTGCAAGCAGTAGTTTCACCAGTCTCCACCAGGGATATAGCTCTGCCTAGTGTGCCCTTGAGTGTGAGAGTACCTCTCACAACCACCCAGGAGAGGTGAGTGGGCCATGACCCTTCCCTCCTCTACTCTGTGCCTTACTCTTCCAGTACCAGGGAGCTACTAATGGAAATCAGGACTCCATCCTGGTGTGCTGTGGAACTAGACATAAACTACTGCCAAACAAGTTTGCTGATGATTACATATTAGTGGTGGTTTTCAAATCCCATTCTGATATTAAAATTCTCCAGCAAGGTCTTGAGCAAACACATGCTCGGTATATTAATCATAGGCTTATTCCCAGTGTAAGTCATGAAATGCAGAATAGTTACCTTTGTTAAATAAAAGTTTGTTAAGAACCTTTCTGATGTCAGAGTGGTGCTTAACAACCATGCCTTTCCTCCAAATTCAGACCATAATCATAGTGATCCATATTTTACAAGTCATCATCCTTCTTAAATAAGACCGAAAATGCATCAGAGAATATTGCGCAGTTCCACAATTCAGGTTGTAGAAATAGATTTTGACAGAGACTTAGTGAGGGTTTTTATCTTTAATCCACCTGTTGTGCAACTGACCCTGCTCAGAGGTGTGCACAGAAGGTTGTCAAAGCCTGTGTGTGGAGATGGTGGGGGATTGGAAATGTCAGATTATTATTTCTCATATTCCCCCCATAATCAAAACTCAAAGGTCTTTATAGAAGATCAATATAACTTGTTTGGGAATGGGGAAAATGTGGTCATTATTTCTTTAATTGCAAACCTCAGACGTATGCACAGAAGGTCTCTATAACTTGCATGGAGCCATGACAGTGTGGTCATCATTTCTTTAACTTTTCACACAATCAAACCTCAGAGGAATCCACACAATATCACTATAGCTTGTGTAGGGATGGTGTACAATGTAGGAGCAACAGACTGGAATACATGACTGTGATACCTGTTTTAACTTTTCTCACAATCACATATCCGAAGTGAATACAGGTAGTTCACTTTAGGGGTAGGGGTAATGAGGCTCATTGTGAATATAGTTCTGAGATCAACCATTTAAAATATGCTACTATAGTCTATTTGTCAGAGGGATACAGAGATGACAGCTGTCTTTTGGGGGTAGGTATGAAGAGGCAAACTGTATGATGTATGACTGCAGAAACTTAAAACATGTGACTAAGCCCATTTATTCATTCACTATCATCCAAATCATTACTTTTGATAGACAACCCCTCCCCTCATTGTATTCTATAGACCGCATTATCACTACAACATGAAAATTTTGTTAGAGGCCGCACTCTTTCTTTTGGCCATCATGTGAGAAGGTTGTCAAGAACTTGATCAGAACAATTGTCGAGTACAGTGTCCTCTTTGGAGTCCATTTCCTTAATCATATCAAACAATTAGCAAGGCCCAAAAGATTCCTAACCAGAAAGATCACAGGCCTAAAATCCCTGAGCTAACAAGATAGGCTGGAAGCTCTATCCCTTTATTCGGTATTGTGAGGATATCAGATATTATCTGTGCTAGCATAACTGGCTGAAGTTTTATAAATAATTGTAAATTACCCTGTGCCACATATGCCAGCATGACTAGCTATAATTTTGTAAATAAGTTTGTCTTTTTATTATCACCCTGATTTATGCAAGATGTTTAAATGTCAAACACCATTCTGGCTGACCAAGTGTACATGTTTTTTAAAGAAAATTCTGAATGTATGTTCCAGCAGGGTCAGCTGAGCTAGATGTGATATCATTGTGTGCCAGGGCTGGAAGAATAGAATCTTCATGGCAGCTGTTTGTTTACTTTTCAAAGTCTGATATGACAGAGTAGAAATCTCAAAGCAGCTTCCTGTTACTTAAAAAAAATCTGCTATAAAAGCAGGTTCTGAGTCAATTGTTCAGTAGCTGTTTTCCAGAGCTGTTCGGCAGTATAGTCCAGTTATTTCCAGAGTAGTTGTTGAAGTCGCTGAAGACAGAACAGCCTGGAGTATGGAAATAATTCCCCATCTTGCCTTGTAGAAGTAAGAGAATAAACTTGCCTTGCTGAGTTATTTAGATTAGATAGGGACAGTTAACCTTCAGATAGTCAGGGAGCTATAGCTAGTTAGAGGTTTTCTAAAATCAGTGTGAGATCTGTCCTACAGTATTATTTTCATATTTCCTGTGTGTAAAACTCTGTTGTTTATTGGAATCAGTTATTCAGTGTTTACATGTTTTAAATCCTTTTATTTATTATTAAATATTGTACTACCTCTTATTGTGGTTAGTTATTTAGTGAGTACTTTTAATAACTTGAGAGTGTTTATGCTTATTGTGATAACACCAGAACCACTCTGAAAAGCCTTACTGCTTGGATTACATGCTACCATTTGTATCAATATCTATTTTACCCAGTATAATTGAACACCTCTTTTGAAAGGTGTTGTGGTATTTGACTGGTGTCAGCCATTACCTTGTAATTTGGGAAAGGGGATACAGCAAGTAAATCTGTTCCAGTCTTTTCCAAGACTGTGTGTATGTGTGAATATCAGATATTTAAGAGTGAGTATGTCAGATACTTAGAACTTAGCTGGTGTGGAGTCTCATTTGGGGACCTGGAGTGAAGCATATAGTCCAGTCCCAGGTTTGGAGTCTTTTGCCAGTGTACTCTTAAGGGAAGTTGTCTTTTTCTATTCCTGCTTTTAGTGACGCTCCCTTACCGGAGACAGTGGTGAGGATTGAGGATTCTTAGTTACTGCCACAGGGTAAAGAGGGCTCATCACAAGTATCTTAGACTTTTGAGGGGACTTACTGCACCATTAGAAATCCAGTTGTCCTAGACATCCTGATTTTCTGCAAGTCCATTATCTGCACCAATGCTAGAATCAGGGACCTAAATCTTCAGCAACAGAAATATAACACCGTGAAGAGGCATTCTTATAAGTCGGCACCTCCCATACCTTTAGAATAAAGATCCCCTTTATGTTAAGCAGTGCGATTCTATATCTCACTTTAAATATAAATTAGATGACTCAATGGTTATCTACAAATTTACACTAAGTTTGAAAGGTGCGGCCTTGGGAGGGGGTACTGGCAAGGTGTGAATGGTCATAAGATTCATTGGTCTTTGCATATCTATGAATCTAAACTGTTTTTATAGCTTGCTCCCATAACTTGTCAGAAAATCTCTGCCTACCCCTAAAATGATCCTGAATAGCATAAAGTGGGTCTAAGAGAATGAATGAATGCATAATTAAATACAGTAATATGATTACTGCCTTGGAAGTCAGTCTAGCTCCATAGAAAAATAACTCTGTGAAAAATCTGCCTAAAACAGGCTATTAGACAGTAGAGCCACAGCCAATTGTGTTACTCAACAAGTGAAAGGCAATAAATACGCAAGTCATTGCCAACTTAAGGAAATCATACTTTACTTGTAGAACAAACCTCTCAACTGTAAGATGCATATACGTGAATGTGATGTCTTATTGCACTCATGGAAATTGTTGCATTTACTGCTCTTGATCCCAGATTGTTGCTGAAAAGGGTCAACAGACTAGCCCACTTACCTTTTAAACAAATAGCAATCAATAAATAAATAAACTGTCCAGAATTTTGCAGAATGTTCATGATTTTGCCTCATACATTTGCCCTATCCATTATAAAATGTTTAATTTTCTTGCAAATCATTCAGGATCATACTTCTCAACTCTCCAGAATTTTACAGAACACCCAGATTATTGCCTCATATTTTTGGTCATTTTCTCATAAAATGTGAGGTTTCCGGCAAACCACTGAGGATGGTGTTCACTATATAATGAGACATTTGAGTCTTAAAGATCAAGGGGCAAAAACAACCTTTGTTTTTCACGTAAAAAAAGTTTGCGTGTATAAAGTTGCACTCAAGCACATTTTCATGCAAAAAACAAAGGTCATTTTACTCATGTTGGCAAATAAAATTACTTTAAAAATTGCTTCCAAATGCCGAAGTCTAAAGTAATACAGTCAGGAGGATGGGAAGGAGGCAGTTACGTCATTTTGGGTTCCAACCTTAATTATGATGGATTAGCATAGGTAAGTAATTGTGAATTAAATTATGCAATTGCCAAACTATTAAATTAACAGTTTGGCAAAAAGCTACCCATTATTTTTTTTTTTTTGGCCAAACTGTTAACTTAATAGTTTGATAATTATATAACTTAATACATAATTACTTAACCACCCTAATCCAACATGATTAATGCTGGAAAACAAAGTGTCGCAACCTCCTCCTTCCCAACAACTAATATTAATGCTGTAAACATGGCTGTGTAAGATTAGACTTCCACATTCAGAAACAATTTTTAAAGTAATTTTAATTGCAAACTGGAGAGAAATGACCTTTGTTTTTTTTTCCATAAAAAAGTGTTCATATGCACATTGATGCAAATCCTGTTCTACTAAATTTTAAATTAATTGGAAATGTTTAAAAATTGTCCTTGGTTTTGTACCTTCATTCTCTGTTATTGTTGGCTTTGAACAAAATTCCTGAGGAAAGAAGTCAACAGATATATCTCAGAAACACTCACACAGATGTTTCCATGGTAACTGTGAGCTCGGGTGCAAGAAAAAAGATGATTTATTACCTAAATCATTGTCTTCTAGCTGTCTGTGCTTGCAGTTACCTTGGAAACACCAATGCAAATGTTTCCATGTAACCGCTATGTCAACAGCAGTTTTGGGGCACATTGAGCAGCTGTTGAAAGTGTGGGGGCTCTCACCCTCCCTCACCCTATGGTTCCAGTGCCCATGAACTTAAGATAAATAAACAAATGCATAACATACATATACACGATTAAAGAAATAAAGCTAAAATAATTAATTTAATAAATAAGTCCATAAACATATTTATTAAAAAAACTTAACCAACCATAACTCTGAATATGTACATGCATATAAGACTTAAAAACATGTGTTAGCATATTTGCCATGGTTTTTACTTTGAATTATAGCATGTCTAATTGCACAACATTTATTGTTAAAAGAAAAAAAAACTCAAAAACGCTCCTGGTTGGCAGGGAATAATACTCAAAAATGCTCCTAGATGGTCAGTACCATCCGCATCAGAAATGAGTGCTGCCAAAGTCTAACTGGCAAATCCTAACCATAATATACCAAAGCTCAAAAGGCTATGCAAAAAAAAAAATACACAGCTGCTTTTGCAGTACTTCATACCCTTCCACTCTTCAGCGCAATAACGTATAAGCTGATGCTGTAATGATCGGAGGTCACAGCAGTAGTGAACATGTGATTGTTTTGCTTTATGGATGGCTTAGTCTTTTGCAGTAATTATTTTACCGCTAGCTTTTCTGTTATCTATGTATTCAAGCTAGCACTACAAAAAGCTACCATAGAAAATGGTCAAAGAACAGTCTAGTATGATTGGCATTTTACACATTCACACATCTTTTTTTTTCTTTCTAATAAATTCCTTGGGCTTCCTTCCCCATGCTAATTTCAAGGCTGCCATATCTTGCCAATCTTGATTTTAACTGTGACTGATGCTGGTTGAGACAGTAGTAGTAGTAGTAAACAGTCCACTGACCAACCCACTTACCACGTTAGCAAGTGCACAAATAACAAAGTAAGCTAATAAATAAATACATTGTTCTGTCAGTAACAGGTATTTGTTGAATAATAGTTCCCAAATGCCTGTGTAATACAGGTGGTAGAAACATTTTGTGATATTCTTTGTCCTGTCCTGACTTTCCTGATGCATAACTGCAGTATTATCATTGCAACCCTATGTAATTGCTTCTATGTATATGTCCCACTGCAGATAACTGTTAGCACTGTCCCATGGTAATTACCATGCTGATATGACCCCTTGACATCCACTGAGAGCTGCTCAATAGGTTAAAATCTTAGCACCTCCCACTCCCACTCTGATAAATGAAGAGAGCAGATCTCTGGTGTCCATTCTTCCACTTCTTTAGCCTTCCTGTACCTTCCTTTTACTTCAGCCTGGGATGTCATATCACAGACAAAGCTTCTTTGGTGCCTGTTAGACCAATATTAAATTAACAATTGCTGACTTACTGCTAAGATGAACTAAAAGGCGGGCCTTATTACAAACACTGAACACTCACATATCTTGAAAAGTATGTGAGATAATCAAATTGAAACTCATTTGTTTAATCAGATTTGTTGTGCTACTTTTACTACTTTTACTTAGTTGTGGATGAACCTCTTTATAGTTAAGGAAATATTCAGATGTAAAATTTGTGGCACCAATAACAAAATGCATTACACTTGTGATAAATTGAAAAAACTGGGAGATGTATGTAAGTATTTTAACAAATGTTTGAAGGGTCTACTATAAGTGCTTGCATGTTATTAACTCCCAACACATTTGCTAGTTGCCAGTTGTTCAAAAAAGGCAAGTGCTGTAACTACCACTAGCTCAGTCTTACTTAACTGTTTAGCCCTCATAGGTTCATAGAATGATACTAGGTTATTGGCCCAGAAGCCCTTATAAGCCTAGCGAAGAATTAATTTTGCCCATGTTCCCTCAAAGTCAGCACCCGCTACCCCACCCAACACCCAACCGTATTAAATTGTATAGCCCTGCCAGAGCCCTAATTCTAACCCTAAAACTCTTATCCAGTTCCTAACCTGATTCCTACTTCCATACTCCTGAAATGGTACTTTTCTTCCCTAAATCTAAAATCCCTGATTGCTTCCAAAACCTAAAACTCTGTCCTGTCATTTGAAAATCTAAATGCCATGATGACTGCATACCAGGTGGTCTAATGGTTAAAGTCTTTGCCTCCCATGCGCAAGGTACAAGGTTCAATCCTGACCCCGGGCAATGACTGTATAGAGTTTGCATATTCTCCCTGCATCTCTGTGGGGTTCCTCTCACCTCACAAAAACATGCTGAGAGTTTCTATCTCATACTCCCACGAATGGACTTGTGAGCAGCAGCACTGACTCTGGATTATGCTGTATAGGGGAAAGTGTAGTACAGACCAACCGGGCATGTGTGTTTGCCAGTGATAAGTGAGTTGAGGCCCTGGTCTACTTCAGGGACCCATGCTAACTGTGAGAAGGATGTAAGAGCCCCTACTGTCCATTGTGTGCCCACCATAAAGCCCACCACCCCTGGGTCAATAAGCTACTGGTTATATCAGGACAGACAGACCAAGATATGAAGACTGCTTGGGTCCATATGGGTGGGGCAACAGGAATAAAGAAGGAGTGTCCATTCTAGACTTCTGTCTAGCAAAGTGCTTGACAGTAGCCAGCACATGATTCAGAAAGAGAGAGAGTCACAAGATTACACACAAGTGTGGCCAACATGTAACTCAGGTAGACTTCCTCCTGATATGGAAAGGGCAGTGGCTTAGAATCAGTGATTCCACAGCTGGCCCACAGCATAAACCACACTTTGTAACAATCAGCTGAAAGCAGTGGTCAGAGAAGGCTCTAAGGCCAACATAGACTAGGCTGAAGACCTGCAAGTTGACTGAAGAGAAAGCACAATAGTTCAAGGAATTACTCAAGGCTCTAGTACCTCAATAAAAAGAGGAAGTAGGTGGAGCTGAAGAAGAAGAATTGTAGCTCCTTAAAACAGCATTTGTGAGGAGTACAGAACAGATAATGCAGCCGAGCCAGGTATGGAAATTATGTACATAAGGAAAGCTGGTGGTGGAATGCAGAAGTCCAGGAAGTCAACAGATGAAAGATTGCAGGAAAAATTGGGAGATAAAAAAGATGGACCAAGATGGGAAGGAATACTGGTTGACTAACAAAAAAGCTAAGAAAGGAGTTGCAATAGCAAAGAACAAGGCATCAGAGGCACTGTACTAGCTTCTGGAAATTAACTCAGTAAATGGCACAAAGAAACTATATGAGGTTGCAAGGCAAAGAAGATAGACACCCTTTATAAGGGATGCCAGCAACAACCTGTTCACCAGTCCATGACACATCAAAGGCAGACGGAGAGAGTACTTCCAGCAGCTTCTGAGAGAAGACAGCTCTACAGAAACTGTACTGTCCCAGACACAGCCTATGATGAAAGAAGAGGTGGAGTCCACCATAGAAGAAGTAATAACAGCACTATGAAAAATGAAGTCAGGAAAAGCAGCAGGATCAGAAGAGGTCATGGTAGATATGATAAAGGTATTGGGTGAGATAGGGGAGAAATGGCTCCTGATGGTACTTATAGCAGTATGGAGAGAAAGGTATATACCAGGTGATAGGAGACTAAGCATACTAGTGCCAGTGTTTAAGAACAAAGGGGACATTCACAACTGTGGGCAGTACAGAGGTATCAAACTCCTATCACTCTGCATGAATGTTCTGGAGATGGTGATGAATATGCAGAGTAGTAAAAAGTAAGATGGGAGATAATCAGTTCAGATTCCGATCAGGATGCAGCACAACTGACCTGATATTTGCAGTGAGACAGATACTTGAGAAGAAGCTAGAGATGAGGAAGGAGTCGAATTGGGCATTCCTAGACTTGGAGAAAACATATGACAAGGTCCCAAGAAAGCTAATTCAGGCTGACCTGTGGTAGTTCAAAGTCCCAGAAACATTGGTTCAGGCTATGCACAAGGACATAACTGAAGTACAAACAGTGTTCGGCCTCACATTGGGGCTCCCAGTGGAAGTGGGTGTGCATCAGAGTTCAGCTCTGAGTCCACTGGTGTTTATACTGGTGATGAACTACATTGGCAACCGGGTTGGAGGGGACAGATCAGCAGATTTCCTATATGCAGATGATGTGGCATTCCAGGCAGGTATAGTGTATGACTGAAGAATGCCAAAGGAGCTGAAACATAAGGTGTATAAAAGAGTGGTGCAACTAGTACTACTTTATGGGACAGAAACCTCGGTAGTAATAGCAGAGCAGTTGAGGAGTTGATGGAGACGAAGTGCCAGAGATGGTTGGTAGGATGCACACTGTTGGACAGATGAAACAAGGACATTAGGGCAGAAGCCAAAGGGTTCCTATTAAATGATCAAAGACACATTCTTTCGAATGGGTCTTGATTGAACTTGAAAGCACGAAAAGGCAAAATAGCGAAATGGCGTATATGCAAATTCTTTCCCTAGGAAAGAAATCACTTGGCCGCTTACGTTACTTTGCCATTTTCATCACTCTAGTGCGATCTCGGAGATGGTATATTTAAGTAGAGGGTTGTGGGGAGCACAACCCCCACTTTATGTAATGTTTAAAAAAATTTAAATCGCTGTTCTAAGCATTCGAGATTGTAAGCTTTCGCTTACATGGGTTCGATAAATCATCGTTCGCTTTTTTAACTGTTCGATGATTTAACATAGACCCAAAGCCAAAGTAGCTCCAATTGTAGAAAAGATGAAAGAGAACAGATTAAGGTGTTTTAGGCACATGTGCAGAAAAGGGGAAGACAATCTGGTAAAGAAAATTTGTGACAGGAAGAATTCAAGAGGAAATGAGGATATCCAGCAAAGAGGTGGATGGATTGTATGATAGAAGGCCTGTAACAGTCAGGCTTATTGTCAAAGAAAGGAGTGTGGCATTGAATAGAGAGATATGATGGCATGTGACACGACACCCCAGCCACATGTGGAAAATGTGAAAAAGGTAGATGATTTTGATGATGATCTATAACCCTAAACTCCTTTTCTGCTCCATCCACCTAAGACTCTGTTCCTACTGTCCAATATTAAAACTCCTTCCTGTTCCCTAACCATAACATTTCCTTCTCATCTCTTAGCCTTAAAGTCCATCTCATGCTCTCTAAATCTAAAGCCACATCCGGTTGCTGCCCTGATCTACACTCTCACCTTCTCCCACTCCATCCCTATAATTACTACAGTTATATACCTCTCAACTGTACAGATTTTTGCAGAATGTCCAGATTTTTGCCTCATATTTTTGGTCTACTTTTCATTAAATTGTGTTTTTCTAGCAAATTTGTGACAAATTATTAAAGACTAAAGTTAAAAAATAATGACAGACATTTGAGTTTCAGGCTTCATATCATTCAGAAAATTCATGCTAAGGTAAAACCTGTTATTCTATCAATTTTCTAAGATTGTAAGAGCAATATTTAAAAATTGCCCTATTTTGGGGCCTTTGTCCCACATTTATTTATGGCTTTATCCAGATTTCTTATTGTAAGAGGTATGTCGCATTTACCTTGCTTAAACTCAAATAATGTTTTCAGTGAAGGTGCAACAGCTGCTTTCTTGAACTCATATTTAGGTTTGACTGCAACTGGCAGCCTGTACAAGCTAAAAGATAGTCAGATCTCTGGCTTCCAGATAGTAGTCTTCAAATGCTTGGGATTCAAACACTTGTAGTAGAGCCATGTTTCCAAATAAAATAAAGAGGGAAAATTATTTTAGAGGAGATAGCATACATGGTGCATTATAAGATAATAAGTATAATGTAGCACAGTGTTTCTGTCATGATATTGTGATTTGACCACAGCAGTGTTTAGAAATGGAGTTTAAACTCTGTGTTTTAAAATAGCATTGTTGAAGAATTATTTGCCAAAATCACACCACCTTTAGTGTATCCAAGAATTCTGAATTTCAAATATGTTTAAACAAAAAAAAACTAGGTACAGGGACAAGCAAAGTATTACAAATCACAATAATTGCTATCTAAATTAAACAAATATTCTAAAATCTTAATATCACAAGAAAAATGCAAGAAGTGTTGGTGGTATTTTACAAGATAGTCAGCTATACAAACATATAATTTGTAAATAAATTTTCTGAGCATGGAAATAGCAGATCAAACCAACAACATTTGTTCAGGCAACAGGAGGAGTCTGCAAAGAAGAGTTTAAATAGATAGACTTTGTAAGGGGACATGACAAAAGCTACCTGACACTATGCAAACTGCCCATGGGGGATAGTTCATGTTTCTAAAAACACAGAAGTTGTATGAAAGAACAAAAAGAGGAAAAGATTTTTGTTTCAGGTCACAATTTCTCACATTGTTCTTATCTAAGCTACTTTGTCAAAGACCTGTAAACAAAGCTTTGAAGAAAGAGAACCACATGGTTGTTGGAAAAATCTGTTACTGATTTTATCAAGGCAAACTGATAAGGTGCATCTTAAATTACACATTAAGTATATTGTTTCAGTTTACTTGGATTTCCGGAACATTTACAGAGGAGCATTACAGAGACAGACTTGCATTTGTGTGTAACCACAATGTGCTGGAAGTTTTAGTCTTTCTTCCGATCTTCAGCTATGAACTTGTTGAAAACAGCTAGCAGAAAGAAACCAATGATACTTTCAGCAAATTAGCAATTTTATTGGCATGTGGGCAGAGTGTTGGTCCACATTACTGCACATACTGTTGTTTGCTTGTTTCAAGAAATATTTGAAATTTTGTAATTAGAGATATTATTTCCAAGTTTATTTTGCACATGGAGAGTTGAGTTCAATGATGCACATCAACGGATATGCTAAAGCACATTTGATATGTGGTGCCACAAAACTAAAGTCTAGACAACAAAGAAACTAAACTGCAATTTGCAAAGTAAGCATTTTTTCCTTTTGATGGCCAGAAGAGAAGATTCCTGATGGTTGAAGCCTGCAAAACAAACATGTTCTTTGTGCAGCTGTTTGGCTAAGCTAGTCATGCATGAAGCTAATGTTCTGTTTTCTGTACAGCTTGAAATCCAATATGACCATGCAGTGAAATAAACTAGATGCAAGAATTAACTGATATTACTTTGTCTTCCTTTGTTGAAGCTTATGCTATAGCCATCATCTTTCAGTGGCTACGAATTAGTTGCACCTTTCAGTTTTCTAATTTCTTCATCTGCACTAAACAGTTAAACATGAAACAAATTATCATAATGTATGTCCCTCTAACAATAATTTAAATTTGTTAATAATGTTACTTTACGCCCCATGATTTACCATAATTCTTAGTTGCTATGATTTAAGAATGACCCCCCCCCCATATTTAGTCTTGTTCCTCATAGATTTATTTACTTGTTTTCTGCATAAAGTTAAAACTGCTAAATTGTGAACTTATTATTAAATAACTAGACTATACTTAAAGAAAGATTCCTGATGAATGTCTATATGGGGATCAGAAGGTTTCTATTCTAGAAAATGAGTGGTCTTCTTTCTGATCATCTGCTATGATTTCAAAGGCAAATTGTATTATTTTTAATGGCCACATGTTGAGAGGTATGGTTTGTATTAGTTGCAAGATCTTGACAAAAAAAAAAAAAACACAAAAATTAATAAAACTTAAGGCTGTTAATTCTATACAACAGCATTCTCTGCACTTCACATAGTACTCGGGAGAATAGTTGAAGCCTGGAAAGCTTGCAAGAACAGATTTAGGCCAATTAAAACCATTCCTATATTCACATTTTGATTCCCACATTTTCTTAGAAGAGCCAAAGCATATCCCACCATTCAGTGAGCATAAGGCTGGGAAGTAATCCTGAATGAGATGCCAGTCTATTACAGGACATGTGTGTTCATGCATGTACATGGACACACACACACATGCGCATGCACACACACAAACACACACATGCGCTCACACACAATTTTCAGGATTGCAATTTAGCCCACATCATGTCTCTGAGATATGAGAGGAAATCTAAGCCCTAGTGACAGCCCATTCAAACAAATGGAAGACTTACATATTCTAAATGCACAGCATCCTAGGTGGGAAGTCTATTGCAGAACCAAGTTGTGTGAGGCAGAAATGATTAA
>NC_056749.1:186688321-186793321 GCF_019279795.1 Protopterus annectens
AATATTAGCCCTGTTATTTCATACGGTCAGTACCAACCACCAAGCACTTTACACTTGTGTAATTACAGACAGCTCTCTATCATACCAGCAAGTTTTTGTACAGTTTATGGTAGAATAACCTATGCTCATGTCTCATCTTATGTGACCAGTTATATATCACATTTCTCCATCATTGGAACGGCACATTTACACTGCCTAAAAAATGGGTGTGACTTTATTACTGGAATAGTGCTAGTAATATCTGACATTCTTGAAACACTGCTATTAGCACGCTGTATCAACGTCAAAGTCTAAAGCTATGCTAAGAAGCTTTCTGAGCGCTGTCTTGCCTAAACAATGCTAATATTGTAGATCATTTCATTGGTAGCTCATACTGATGAATCTGTTGGGACTGATAGTGTTTGTGATAGAAAGGGAAAGAAAGCTTTCTGCTGAAGTATTGAATGCTTCAGAGAGGAAAGGCTGAGAACATATATTTATGTAGTTTGTTTCTATCTCTTGACTGAGAAAACCCTCAAGTACATTTTTTCAGACCCAACCTTCACTTGTCAGATTAGGAGACATTCTTAAGACTCGCTGTGTATAAATAGAAGAGGGAATTGGAATTAGCGCTATAGCATGAAGCCTTTTAAGCAAATACATCCCTAACCCTCACCAGGACACTACCAGGTCTCTTCCATTCGTGCAGCCATAATGACCACAGCTAGTGGTCAGCAGACTTTTCATTTCATAGGACTAATCATGTACTAAGCTGATGGATCAGCTGTGGCAAGCTTTGTTAGTCATCAGTCAAATTAAGTTTTTTAGAGGGTGGAAAAGACAGTCTGTGAATAATTTAACCATGGCTTGAGTATGCAGACAAAACTGCATCGTCCTGCCCTTCATATTCCTGAATGAATGCAGGGTACTTTACTCCAATGTAACCTACACAATGTATTTTGCTGCAATATCATATATGCATGGTAATTTTAACAACATAGATTATCAAAGATGATGTAATAAAATGACAATGCGCACAGTGGCTTGCTGTTACAAGATTTACAGAACACTGGCATGAAGCTACTGATCATGCGACTTGTCTTCCCTTTTAACTGTAGCCTTAAAAAAGCTCTTATTCACAAGCACCTCGGTATATCTATATGTATGTATATGTGTATCTATATATATATATATATATATATATATATATATATATTATATACATATATGTCTATATATCTATATATCTATATATCTATATCTATCTATATCTATATCTATATATCTATATTATATATATATATATATATATATATATATATATATATATATATATATATATATATATATATATATGCATAAATATATCTCCTTGCCTTAAAGAATATGTGTTCACTACAGATTTAAAATTTACATACACAGCTAGTAAAATAGCTGCTTTCTGTTACTGTATGAGTAATGTAATACACAAAAAGTATCGACACACAAATATACTTTGCATCTATGTATAATCATTATTTCTGAGTAGTTTCTTGATCCATCTTTCAACTGGAAATGTTTACAGTCACTGTTTATGATTTTTATTGATTTTGCTGCTTTAACTCAGGTTAGCCACAGCGATGTGTAAGGAATGAGATAGCTCTCCTGACTGAACTCAGCTGTTTTGAAGAATTCAGAGAGAACTCAGAAACAAGATTCTTGTGTAGACAGTTTCTATTTGAAACAACTGTCACAGGATGACAGGCAGTGAGATTTCCTTACAGCGCTATCCATCTAGTAGATCAGACACATTTCTGTTTCTCCAGTAAATTTCCATATCTGAGCTTTGCACATAGTAAGTTCGAGGAATATGAGTGTGCACTTGTAGCAATAAAATACATTGGCATTTTATTTACAAAATAATGCATTTTTTTTTATTCTTGACTTGTTCTGTCTTGTTCTGCTTTCAGGACAGGATAAGGTCCTGCAAAGTTGTCAAATTAGAATTTTTGCTTCTGTAATAGTTGCTCATTAACAGTCTTTCTACTCTTTAGAACAAGCAGTGAAAGAAGATGTTAGCAATTTTGATTTCAGACAACAGCTCATCAGTAAATATGTTGAAGACAATCCTTTTGACTGCAGTGGAGTGTTTCTGTTTGTGTAATGGATAAGTAACAATTTGTCAGTTCAGGATAGGTTCACTTCTTTAGCATATTTTTCATAGCTGCACGTTGTGTTCAATCTTGGAGATCTTCCGTCTAATGTACCATCATTCCCAATTTTTTACAAAATTAAGAACGGTCAAACTTGCAACGGTTGTCAAATATAACATCTTCGGGTATTGCATATCTTTCCAGAATACCCTTCAGGATGTTATTGACAGCTTAACTTATGATGTCATGTAATTGCATCACCTCTCTGTATTTGACGTAATAGTCCACACACAGGAGAAAGTGTACATTTGTTTTATATTGGAAGAAATAACCCCCTACTTTCAGCCAAGGTAATGAAGGAATGTCATGAGGTGTGAGTTACTCCTTTTTGTATTGATTCTTAAACCTACCATAGAATTCAGTTTTGTAATAAATGCTCTTGTCTGCGTAGGTATGTTAGGCCAGTGCATGGTATCACAAGCTCTTTCCTTGCACATATGGAAAGGTGTGGCTCATGTAACTCACAGAGCAGTCATTCATGTTAAGTAAAAGTGGTTGCAAAGTCACTTTTAAACAGCAGTCCCCAAATTTATGAAAATTCATTATAATATGTAAATCACAATTTGATAAGATGATATAATGTTTTAATATTGCTAGGCCATACTGTCATAATCAAAAGTTTTACTGCATCTCTTTTCCTGATTTGTTTAATACATGTTTTTTGAGGACATTGACAACTCTGATGCTATTCAAAGCACATCCATCTATGTTTCCAAATATTGTTTGCACCCATTTAAATATGCACAGTCAGAATATCTGCTATGTGCATTTAATTTGCCAGGCTTGTACTGAACTTGCTGGTCCTATTTCTATAAAGATAACTTTCTTTGTAGGTGTGCAGGATCTTTACATAATTATTATTGTCTGAAGATATTTTACCTAACAGCTCTGTATTCCTCTTACCATAAATGTAATAATGGAATATTTGGCAACCTAAGACTGTGGAAAGCATGTCTTTTTCTGTCTTTGCATAGCATATTTGTGTGAATGTTAGTATTCTAGATGCATAAGCTAATGTATTACCCCTCTTGAAAAACATTGCACCTAGACTTGCTGACTAGCATTTGCTTGCATTGTAGTAGGTAGAGTCATATCATTTACACACATAAGTTTGTAACTCTTTTCTTGTTCAGCAGGCGAATGTCATGCCATATTGTGATCTATAGTCTTCCTTAGTAGTACTCTGACATCTAGCAAGTCATGAATAAACTTGGACAGATACTTCTCCATCCTTAGGAAATTCATAAGAGATGATTTGTCAGCAGGCTTTTGAATGCTTACTGTGGCTTTGACCATGGTAGCTTCTAGCTGAAACACATATGTACTTAAGACATGACCCATGCACTTCACAGAATTCACGTAGAGTTGACATTTGGTTCTGTTAAGCTTAAAGCATTGATATATCAGACTGTGAAGAAGCTTTGCTAGATGCATGTCATGTTCCTGATTTCTAGCACCCAAGAACAGAAGGTCATCATTTATGCTTACTACTATATCAATCCCTTCATCTATGGTTGCAGTTACCCTTTGGAACATTTCTGGGGTTGACGAGATTCCAAAGATAGCTGTAAGCTTTTGTATCTACCTAAGGATGTATTTAATGCATGCTGTTTCAAACTTGAGTTTGTTTAACTCGGTTTACCAAAATCCCAAATTGTATCATGGATAGAAAAAAACTTAAACATGTGGTATAGTTGATACTACATCTTCAGTAGTATGACGTGGACAATGTGCCCATCTGATCCAGTTGTTTAGTTGCTGAGAATCAATTTATGCAAGTGCCACACAAACATTTTTGACTAGAATATTTATTTATGTTGACAAGGTTAGTCACAGAAGACATATCCTATTTTCAGGTAAGGCAGAAAATATGGTTTATACTGACTGTGTGAAATATGCCTAGGACACTAGGAAAATCCCTGTGCTTTGTCTTATTACTGAGAAAGTAGGGGAGAGTCTGAGATATTGGTTGAATAGGTGGTGAGAGAAGGAGGAATGTTGGCAGTACAGATTGTAATGGGGATTATAAAGTTAAAGTTACTGTAATTAGAAATGACGTAGTGAGTGTTACAATGTTTAGACAAGATGAGGGCTTACTGATGGAGTTTTTTGCAGATAATGAATAAAAAGCAGCCAGATTCATAGTCAGAAGGGTGCATGGGTGATGAAATAGATGAGAAGCAAATACTTCATGAACACAGAAATTTGCAGGTGATGTTGAACAAATGATGAGGCATATCTGTATCTAGTAAAGCTTTTTTTACTGTTTATGTTCATCCAGTCAAATGTGTAAACAAAAATTTTATGATCTTATATTTGAGACATTTAAGTGATTTGTACAACATTCTCATAATAAGAAAAAAACTGTCTTGAAAAGAATGTAATAGAAAACTTCAGTATACAAAAAAAAAACATTTTGACATTCATTTTAGAGTAGATACTGTATGTGAATTTAAAATTTCCAAGTACTTAAAGGAGAGTTATGGGACTGTTTTCATTTTAAATAAAAAATGAGGATATGCACTGCAGGGTACGCGGCATGGGTGAATTTAAAGACTGAAAGCACTGCAGTAGAGCATTTATTGATTTTTTTTCACATGTAGAAACAGTACATGCCACTTAGGACAACAGAAGTTATGGGGATGTGGAGCATTTTTTGAACAAATGTATAAAAATAGGATGCAGTCTGGGAGGAAAAATGACATGTAAGTAAAAATTGTAAGCCTTTTTCCACAGTCAATAAACAGAGTTCACTTTCTTGTTAGACTGTCCATGTACACACAATGTACAAGACTAAGAAGATGTCACTGATGAAAATGCAGAAATTGCAGAAAGTTTTTCAATAAGAAGGCAACACAGGGATGGCAAAGATGCTTCATAGTATACTTTTTTGGGGAGACAAAGGTGAGGATAGTGAACTATGTCTGTAAGAATACAAAGGATGAGGACAAATGTGTTAGGATGTAATAGTTTTTAATTGCTAGGGATAGAAATGTTGAGAATGGGCTGGAAACATACTTCAGGATGAAATTCAAAAATCTGAGGAAGAGGACTAAAAGGGTAGCATAGAAGATTCAAGTAAAGAGGATATAGCAAATTCTACTGAGGAAATGAAAAGTAAAAGAACAAGAGGAAGGTTATAAACTAAACTTAAATAAAGATTGTTTGACTGTTGTATCTGGAAATATAAACAGTGTGAAAAATGAGGTATTAATCCCTACGTCACCCAATGGGTTGCTAACTGGCTTACTGATAGAACCCACACTGTAAAAGTAGCCAACTCCAAATCCAGCTCCAGACAAGTGACAAGTGGAGTACCTCAGGGTTCAGTCCTGGGACCACTCTTGTTTGGCATCTACTTCTCTGAAGTACAGGCCAATACTAAGGGACTCTGGCTAACAAAGTTTGCAGATGACTGCAAACTGGGAGCCATTATTGAATCCCCAAATGATGTGGATACTCTACAAAAGGGCCTTACAGAAACAGATGCTTGGTGCCAGAGCCATGGGCTCAAGCTCAATGCCAAGAAATGTATAGTTATCCCCTTTGGGAAAAAAACATGTACCCGTGAATTACCATATAGGTAGCAGTACACTAAACACCGAAAGTGTGATAAGAGACTTAGGGACACAGGTGGACAGTGGTCTCACCTTCGATAACCACATCGCCACAGCAGTCAGGAAATCCTTCTATGTGGCACACCTCATCACTAAGGGCTTTTCATCCAGAAAAAGGAGGTCATTGTCCCACTGTACTCATCCCTCATTAGACCCATTGTAGAATACAGTGCCCCATTTGGTATGTACCTCTCAAGACATCTGCAACACCTGGAAAGGCCGCAGAAATACCTCACTAAAAGAATCACAGGCCTAAAGAAGATGCCCTATGCTGACTGCCTTAAAAAACTCCAGCCATACTCTGTTGCATATCATCTACTCAGAGGCGATCTCTGCTTAACATACAAGGCCACGTCAAACCCAGAGCTGTTGGACATGCTACACTTAAAGAAATCCCAATCCCTCAGAGCCACACGCTCCAGGGATCTAAACCTTGTCATCACAATAAACAAAACATACTGGAGGGATAGATTCCTGAGCCAGAGACTCCCTAGACTCTGGAATAGATTGACCATACATGTCAAGCAGAGTGCCTCTTTGGCCCTCTTCAAAAGGAACCTTGTCGATTGGATAGTAGAAAGGAAATTCACCCTGGGGATCATGTCAGTCACCTTGCTAGACAGGGGTCCAGGGAAGTAAATAGTGTGGGAAGAAATAGCCAGGGAATTGTTATGGCTAGGCTTGTATAGGCCCTAGGGCTGATAGCCTAGTACCAACCTATGAACCAATATGAAATTCAGTTTTGTTATGGTATAGGTAAATAAGTCAGCACATGCTGGATATTACGTTACCTAAAGAAATGCAGAGAAATTACACTGAGGTCTTATGTAGACATGGAATTTGAATAGCTGATGAAGATGAGTGTTTGACTGTGGATGTGTTAAGAAAAGGTAAGAGTAAAGATAATAGATTCTATTGTGACAAAATGTGGGAGATATATATATATATATATATATATATATATATATATATATATATATATATATATAATTTGAAAAGGCTGTCACTTCTGGTAAATTGGCAAATTTATCCCAACTGGTGTATCAGAAGGGAAAGGAGAGTTTGAAAAATGTCCCTTTTGTCTAATATGTGTTTTGTTTAGATAGGAGACTATAGTTGTAATTTATAGAAGAAGCAGACAAAACTAGGGAGAAATATAAAAATAATTGTGGAATTATGGTATTTGGAGGCAGGTCGAAGTAGGTTACATAATATTAAAAGATCAGTAAAGGCAGGAATGAAATGATGTGTTACAGGCTTTTCTTATCACTTGACCATTTGGCTAAGATTTGGTGATGA
The DNA here is from genome assembly GCF_019279795.1 of Protopterus annectens. Taxonomy (NCBI): domain Eukaryota; kingdom Metazoa; phylum Chordata; order Ceratodontiformes; family Protopteridae; genus Protopterus; species Protopterus annectens. The sequence continues at coordinate 186,695,409 of NC_056749.1, forward strand.
TGGTAAAAAACTGAGGATAAGGAAAGGATATAAAAGAATAAATGGACTAAAGAAATGATGCGTAGGAATGACTTTGGTACAAAGTAGTGATATAAGAAATGGAGTTATGGGTGAGTAATATTTAAAGACAAATTTAAAGAAATTTATTCTAGTAATATTTTTTTTCTGGGCATCATTGTGGTTCAGTGGTTCTCTGCTTATAGCTCCAAGGGTTCATTTTTAATCTCCAGACACTGCATGCGGTTTGCCTGGTCTTCCTATTTCTGTGCTTACTTTCTCTATGTAACCTGGTTTCTTTCACCTCCCAAAATATGTTAATTGATGGGCTACTTAAAATGCCCATCTATCTACCTACCTATCTATGTGTTGCATTTAACCCTGTCCTCCCTTTGTTAGTTCATCAACATTAGGCATTGGATAGCCATTAAATTCTGAAATGCTGTTCAGCTGCCCATTTTGATTACAAAACCTGATTGTTACATCAGACTTTGTGGCTAACATGATAGGATTGGATTGGTATGTTCACTTTTTGATTTCTTTATCAACCCAAAAATAAGCATTGCATACTTCCTCTTCTGGATCTTGGTGGCATTGGTGTTCTGTACAATTTTAAGCTGACCCTTTCCCCCAGGAATAATTTCAGTATGATATTGAATCAGATCTATTCTGCCATGAAAACACTTTTATGTTTTTTAACGTAAACTCCCTTTTGTCTCTTTCATCACCAGATTGTTTCTGTAAACTAACTACAGAACTTCTTCATATGACTTTAGAATAATGTTGGTCTTTCGGCTTTTTCCCCAGTAAGGGGTCGCCACAGTGGAACTCCGGTCCACTAATGATTGGCAGTAGATTTTTTACAAAATGCCGAGGTGCCAGCTTGACACCCAACCTTCAACTAAGGCACGCCCATTTACGCATGCATGTCTTTCGAACGCTACCCAACCGCGGGGAGGGCATGCAGACTCTACACAGAAGGCACTCCCAAGCCAAACCAAGAATCGTACCGGAGAACCTCTTGCTGTGACGTAACAACGCTACCGCTGTACCACCGTAGCATGTATGACTTTAGAATAATAATATCATATATTTGTTTTTGTCTTTTCCAGTCTGCGTAACCCCATAATTTATTTATTTTAAGTTCTGTGCTATTTCACACAGACCCTGCCATTTAGCAAAATCACACTTTTCTGTATAAGGCACCAAAATTAAGTTGTATTACTTCTGTTAAGGACTAAGGAAATGCTTTCAGTGATTCCTGGTCGAAATCTGATTCAATACCACAGTCAAACCATTCTAGGAGACAAAGCTAAATTGAAACCTTAGAGAATGTTAGAGGTAGAAGGAAAGGTTGTGCAAAAAGTAATAGAGTCATAACATAATTGCAACAGCCCCTCAACATTAACCTCAACCCTAATTAAACATTTGAGGTAAGTAGTGATTTTACAAAGGTTGACGGTATTTCTGACATAGATAGCTACCCAATGTCAAGATTGAGAGTGTTAGCAAAACTGGAGAAGGCAAAAACTGCACTGAATTGGCTGCAGCTTTTTAAAGTACAGCACCGTCTCACTTCAATTCTCCATGATGTGGATGGCCTATCAGTTCAACTCTCCATGATGTGGATGGCCTATCCAGAATATATAGGCTATCCAGCAGTCTGAAAACCAATGGATTGAGTCCAGGTGTTGGTCAGTTATAGAGTAGTGTGGTGTACCCTGCCAAAATAAGTGTCTAAATGAATGTGATAGTGTTGTAAACAGTGTTGTATTTTGTGTATGGACTATGTAAAACAAAGTGCTTGGTAAACAAATGCTAATGTATACATAAGTAAATAAATTACAAAAAAAAGTATTTCCTTAAAATATATAAGGTAAATAAAAGTCTTTCTTTAATAACAACGATGAACTTCTGTTATATCCCTAGAGGCAGCACATAGTGTGTGACACCATTCTGACCTACTGTAGAGTCATGGATGAAGGAATGGGGGTTGGTGTGGTATATTGGTTAAGGTGTTTGCCTCACTGACACGTGGGATAGAGCTTGATTCTAACCTTTGGTAGGGAAATTGGCTATGCTTAAAATGGCCTGCAGTGGCAGCTATCCTATTAATTAACTATAAACCTATGAACCTGTTAGTCAAAAAAGTGTTCCTTTCTCTGTAACTGAGATTATTGCTTTAAGAGCAGAGAAAAATGTTGTTGCTGTGTGGGTCTGAACTTCCTCAGTTTACCTAATACATACCAAACTGTAAAACAGGTCAGCATGCCCTTTCCTACAGTAGAGAATGTAGAACTTAGAAGATTAAAAGCAGGCAACACTTCATCTTCATTCAAAAAGATAACAATAAGTCTTTTTTTGTGCTAAATGGAAACTTGCAGATTTACCATATAAGACCTATAGTCTATAGGCTGAGATGCTGAACTTTGAGCCAAAGGTTCTGACTGAAAGGGAGCAGACAGTCCTTTGATTCGGTACCACTAATAGTCCCCTGTATACTCTTAATTGTGACAACCTCAAAGTCACATCAAATGTAATTAACATGACAGTCCTTTGATTCGGTACCACTAATAGTCCCCTGTATACTCTTAATTGTGACAACCTCAAAGTCACATCAAATGTAATTAACATGACAGTCCTTTGATTCGGTACCACTAATTGTCCCCTCTATACTCTTAATTGTGACAACCTCAAAGTCGCATCAAATGTAATTAACATGACAGTCCTTTGATTCGGTACCACTAATAGTCCCCTGTATACTCTTAATTGTGACAACCTCAAAGTCGCATCAAATGTAATTAACATTAGCAGTTAATCAGAAGTGGTCACCAGATCACATACACATTGACACATGAAATTGTATGCTTTCAGTGGCTTTTTAGTTATTAAGCAGTAAATTAAAAGTTCCCTCCATCACCTATATTGCTGCTCTACTTAAATCAGCCAAATTGTCTAAAGTTGAGAATTCAAGCACATGACTGTCACTCTGTACATCTAACATAAGCTTGTTAATGAATGCCCCATACATTAATGAGTACTCTTTCGCAGATATCCTATACATATGTAGTCAACATACGTTTTCATCTAGACATTAATGAGTACTCTTTCGCAGATATCCTATACAGTGGGATATCCTGAGGCACAGCAGTCAACATATGTTTTCATCTAGCTCTGCTGACTTGCTGTAACATGGTTTTCCTGCTTGGAAATGCTACATCACTTTCTAAAGAGGTACTAGCTTCATCATCACCAACCAACAAGCTTGGCATATCTCTGTACAAAGTTACACTGTTTTTAATTGAAATCAACAAAACAGAAACATCAGAAATAAGGTGGATAGTCAGGTTAAGAGGCAACAGAGGTAAGGGACTAAATGACAGGATACCATTAAAGCCTATACTAAAGAACAGGTCTCTACGTCAATGAGACCCAGTATGAATAGGAATTATGTTAGCAGTGGTATTAACCTGTATGTTAAATCAAAGTTATGAAGTTTACAACAGAATGGTGCATACTTAGGATGAAACTGAAGTATGACATGGGAAACAGTTAATGGATTCGTTTTATTATTTTTATGTATGTATTTTATATTTTTTATGTACTTGTATATGTGTTTTTATATTAGTAATGTTTAAATAGAAACAATGCAAGTGATTCAAGTAGAGATGAGTATCTCTATAAAATGAATGGGCAATTACTATTTAATTGGTATTACCAATTTAACTTGCCTTATAAATAAGTGGATAATACTGCTATTGTAATGGTCTGATGAAGTGGGAGGTAGTCCCATGAAAGCGCTTACCTACTGCATTTTCGTAATAAAGCTGTGTTTTTATTCTACAAGACTTGCTCAAGGAGAACATTTTTCAAAGGATTATTTGGTATAGCAAGTTTCTGCTTGGTATATGTTCCCAGGACTTTTGTGTGCACTTGATTGTTTGAGGACTTTTTTCTGGGTTAACATTTTTCCAGTTTGTTTCTTGGTTCTTGTGAGTGGATACTTCTCAATTTCCATGGGATCACTTACATGGTTATGTGGAACTTATTTGACCAATTTCTCACCATTTGCAACACAGACATTACTGCTTGACTCCTGTACTTCTCTCTTAACTTTGACTTACAGGATCGCTGTTGCTTATGTTTTTGAGTCCCTTTAAGATTATAGTCGTAGCCATCTAATATTAGTATATCTTTGCCTTTCCAGGAAGTTTTAGTACTATATACACCCCCCAACGAGCTGGGTGCATACTACACTGTTTCTACCATGGTGGTGGTGTTGCAGCCAAATGCACAAATACTTACTTTCACTACAAGCGATATATACAGATTTACATCATTGTGTAGTGAGAAAGGCACTATGCCTTCATCATTTAGGTGGGCGAGCATGTTCCAGAGATGCTAAATAGTTATAGCTAATACTGATAAGGGATTAAAGCATGGTTGTATACTCAAAATATTGTACCATACCTGCAAGTTTAAATTGAACAGTCTTTTACTACACAGTAACGTGAGGAATTTATGCATTGCACAGCAATACATATGCAATAAAAATCTGTGATAGCGCAATAATGTATGTGCAATTAGAATTGTTTTAGCTTAAACATTCTCATGAGTAGTCCTTGATATTATGAGTTTCAATGATTATGGGCTTTAGATATTCTGTAGTTTCAATCTTGTTGTCTCTACATTATGGATGTTGATCTTTCGGTCACTCAACTGTATGAAATAGACCCATATGAATACATTCCCCAAAGAGCAACACTCCAGAAGTGAATTATAAATATGAATATTTAATGATAAAGTCAAAAGCTGGAACTTACCACCCCGACACATCCTAAAAAACCCAAACAGTCACAAATTCAAACTATTCCTAAAGGACACCTCACTAATCACTGGCTATGCTCCAGCACAGTTTGAGGCTAATTACACCGACATGTTGGCTGTTAGAATAACTAGATCAACTTTGTATACATACCAACTTATATCCTCTTATGAGACAGCAAGTTATTATATCTATCTGCTTCTCTTCTCCTAACCTAGCAACTATGTAAAAAAAAAAAAAAAAAGTTTGCTTATTCTTATCATGATTTGTATACTCAATTGTATATTGTAAACTAGCCTCCTTGTAACTTTTAATCAAATATTTCTGTATTTGTACACCGTATGTGGTACTATGCTGTATTTTTGCACTGCTGTTTTTCTGCCAATTATTTGTTGGAGCTTTTCTCCCCCAGTCTCCACTGAAAATAGGCTCCTGGCCCAGTCAGACACTACCTGGTAAACAAATGTAAATAAATGAATTAATTAAATACAAATGTGCAGAGTCAGGATTTCTCAAACAATTTTTTCACTGCTGTTAGACCTTCAGTACTTATATCAATTTTTATAGATACACACTATACTTACAGGCAGTGGATGAATATTATAGTTAATTCAAAAAGGCTGAACCCTTCCTACTTTAAAATACCCCTTTCTCTACCACACACACCTCATCTCTACTCCATCATTCTTATCTGACTTTCTTACAACAGCTGTTTTGCCGTAGAGTATAACTTTTCTCAAAGATGAACTGCTTTCTAATCTTTTCTGTATCTGTGTAATAATATCTCTGAAGTTTTACCACATTTCTGATATTTACTTTTACTCTATTGCACTTTGAGTTTTTTATGCATGAATACACACACATCCTTAACATCTCTTATCCATCTTCTTTATTTCAGACTTGCTGTTCATATAGAAAATGTTTTTGCTGTATAATATTTGTAAACAAAAATGTTTTATTACTTTAATATGTTTAATGTAATATGACTGTATACGTTTGTAATGTAAAGTATCTTTTGCAACAGGTTTGCAATGTATATTTGCAGAATGTGTTTTATAGAGTTACTTGGAGATTTTCTCCCCAGGCCACTGCTGAAAACAGGTACCCAGTGGGCTCAGAGTTTCCCTGTAAACAAACAATAATAACCAAATAATAAATAATAAATAAAAATTAGGAGGGGAAAAAAAAAACAGAAAAACAAAATAGGCATTTTAATGGGGACACTGTATAATACTGCCATCTGGTGACTAAAAGTGACATTAACCAGAATTAAACAATACTGTATAACCTTTTAAAATGAGCATTAAATACTACACATTTAATTCTGGCTTCATAAGGGAAACAAAAGAAAGAGTACACCTTTTGGTACTTTTCTGTTAAACCCCTACCACATGTCTCGCCTTATTTCTTATTCTGTCAGCTTTTCAAGTTTTACTACTAATGTTAAACAAGTGTCTCCATTTGTGTCTGGATTTGTCTCTGACCTTGGGTGTTAAGTGTTATGCCCTAAAAATTTTCCCACACACACAACCTCTCAATCGTCAAGATTTTCACAGAATGCCCAGGCTTTTACTTCATATTTTTGGTCTGTTCCTCATAATATCTTTAGCTCCTGACAAAATGTTCGTTAGTGAAATACAACTTCAATAGTTTAATACCAAATGAAACTACTTTCACAGAGCACCATTGTTTGTGCATATTTTAATAGTTTTTCAGCACTGCGAATGAAGTTAGTTTTCATGCTTTATGGGCTTCCAGCGACAGAAAGCTTTATTTTTCCGTTAAACAATGGCGGAGTACAATCTCACAACAGAGATCGCCCACTTATTACACCGGCATTTAGTTTTCCCACTATTGGAGTTTTTATCTGTGAAAGAGGTAAGCCTGATCAGTGATGATCCTTTTGGATAATGCATGTAGTTCAGAAGTGAAACCTCATATGAGAGCAGATCTCAATCTCCGACCAATAAACATCATAGAAACACTGTTTGCAAATCATAGCTGAGGATCAGAAAGAGAAGTGGTTTCTTATTTTGAAGAGTGTAGTAATCATTGACTCCAAGAATAATTTAAAGGCTAAAAATGTAACAACCCGATTAAGTAAAAGGTAAAAAAAAAAAAAAAAAAAGAGGTAGAAGAGGGAACAGGTATGTTGAAACAACATAACCATACTTGTTAGGAATAAGGCGAGACACTTGGTAGGGGGTTAACGGAAAAGTACCCATCTTTTTCTTTTGATTTAACAATTCATTTTTCTTAGTGCTGGTAGCAGGCCCAAAAACCTGATCCACCCAAATAAATGAAAATTGTGCTGTATGAATCGAAGTGTGCTTGCATAATGCACTTCTTTCCCTTTTGCACTTTATGTCACTTAAATGAATGGCCAGGCTTGGCTTGTAGGACAATGAAGTTTGGCCTACATAAGAGTTGCCACACTGCCACATCACAGGGTAAACACCCAGGGGGGAATGCATGTGATCAAGCTTCTAATTCCAAATACTTTAGAAATAAATTATATATATATATATATATATATATATATATATATATATATATATATATATATATATATATAACAAAATATAGTTTTATTTCACTGTAATAGTTTCAGTAGTATTTGTTTCACCCCAAAGTGGTCTGATGCCCCTGAGAGGAGTATACTGACATGTTTTTTTGTTTTCTGCTAAGCTTTCTAGCTTCCACAATGCACTCTGTTTCTCTGAAGATGGTATTTCTGAGCTACCTTCTCTAAGCTGCTTTATCTGTAAGTTTAAAATAGGGGCACTCAGAATTATTCCATGCTCTTAGAATTTTGAAAGAAAGTGTTCAGTAAGCTGATTTTCAGTGTAGCTCTTTGGTTTGTGTTCTTTGCCATCTTTTAAATACACCACAATAAATATTTTTGTTTATAAGTTACAAAGAATATCTAAATTAAATTTCTTTCATAAAGACTAAAATTTTGTTAGTTCCAGGACCACCCTCTCCCCTCACTTATTCACACTGCTGTCAATCAACATTCTCAGGCTGCTGTCATGACAACATGAGCTATAGTCTCAGCTGTGACCATCTCCATGCTACCACAAAAACATTGATGCAAAACTGCTCCCTCTACAGGTGTTACCGGAAAACTGCTCCCTTTACACATCAGTAGTTAACTGATTGATCTAGCAGAGATTAATGTTTTTAGATCTAGTGTCACCTAAATAAGATAGGACTGGATTGCTAACACCATACTCCATGGGCTTTCCCTGGGTCACAATTCTAAAAAGTGATGCACAGTAAGATGGAAGATGAATAAGACAAATTCCCAGTTAAAGTAATGCATGATTTATTTGTGTTTATTTATTTGCATTTGTTTACCTGGAAAGTCCAAATGAGTAGTATCGTTTTTCAGCAGATGCTCAGGGAGAAAAGTTCCATTATACAGACATCATGGACATCATTTGCATTGTTACATCATTTACAGTCCGTTTCACTCATGACCAACAGTTCCATTATTCAGACACCAATGACATCATTTACATCATTTACAGTTTTGCTTAAAAATAATAGTTACATTAGTTGTATGTGACACAGGGAGGTTTATGCAGTGGAATGTCATCAGTTTGTACAGATTAAGTTAGCGTAGCCCAAATAAAGGAAGCAGCTTAACAAGGTGAACACCAAGACATCTAAATAGCAGAGAAATGAGACAGAAAGGAAAAAAAACTGTTAAGTCAGAGTTTACTAAACTACAACATTACAGAAATCCAGAAATTATAATACTTTCTTAGATAAGGAAAAGTTGTTCATTCTTTTTTGCAAGGAGGACAAGCCTCCTTCCACACTTCCAAACATATATACACACACCAACATCACTATACCTCACAGAAAAGGAGATATTCTTTGAAATGGTCATCTTGGACTCAGCATGTGTAAGTCCCTTTTTTCAACCATTCAGTCTTCTTGTTTTGGGACCCGCTGAGTGGGTCTGAACATTTCAAATGATTACCAGTGAAGCACTTTATTTTATGCAACATTTACACACTTTCAACTGCACTTGTATGTCTAATGCATCGTTTATAACATGCGATTTAAGTAAAACTAAGAGTAGCTCTGTAGTACTTGTATTGATACTATGAATGCAGTTGTAGACTTGTGATAGTAGCACATATAATGAATAGCAAATGTACAACAGTGAAGTTGGTGTACACTTATTCATTCTTTTTCTGATACCTGATTTGCCCTATTTATTTTTAAAGGGAGCTGAAACACTACAGCAAGCAATGAACATACTAGGGGTACTAGTATTAGATGGGGTGTCAGTCCATTACCACAAAATCACTGATACATACATACATACATACATACATACACATTCACAAGAACACCGACAGACACCCATTGCACACCTATGAGCAATTCAGTGGACTGCAAATTCACATATCAGTCTCCTTGGATTTAGCTTCGGCTATCTACTAATTAATTCACGTATCAGTCTCCTTGGATTTAGCTTCAGCTATCTACTAATTTCATACTTATGGTTAAATATGTCAGAGATAGTATGAAAATAACAGAGCAAAATGTCCGCAGATGGCATAAGGGCTGAACTGTTTTATCTGTAAAACTTTGGTATAATCAGTAATTACCTCAGAATTTTGTCTAACTAAATGAAGTTGCACATAACATTCTCCATGCCTGAAAATGTCATTAGCAAATGTGTGAAAGCACAAGATTTAGGTCAGAATATGTATGAAGGGGGTTATAGGAGTCTGCATTTATATAGGACTTCCTACATTTCTGCTGACTGTTTTATGCTGCCCCATCCTGCTATGCTTAAGAGCTTCTACTTCATAGACTGACATCCTCCGACGCGGGCTGAGCAGTCTGTGATTGATGCCCCTTTTCCATATACTTCATTGGTACTCTTAAAATTAATGTATAAAATGAAAATCTTATAGAAAGATGAAATGCAAGGACACAGACACTTTGCACATGTTAACTGCACATGTACAGGCACATCCAGACACACACACAGGTTCACAGGTGTGTACTAGGCTAATGGTCCTGGGGCCTTTACAAGCCTAGCCATAGGATTACCCTGGCATTGTGCCATGCGTATGTTAGCATTTTTTTCTTTTTTCTTTCACTGTTTCATATGTTGATATTTTTATGAATGAATTGCTTTCATGTAAGTTAAAATATTAAGCATGACTTTATATCTCTCTTTCTTTTCCTTTTTTTTTTGAGTAGGGGAAGGATTCATTGTTAGTTTTTTTTTTAGATAAACTTGCTTTCTGCAAAGTGTTCACTGGCAAAATTAGAAAGGACATTTTTTTCATCATGCCAAAACAAATATATTCTGATTAACTCTGTTTTATTTTCACAGAAAAAATTGACAAGGGAATGTGTTTTCCGGGAACAACTTGAGGAAAACTGGTACAACACATATGCATCTGATGTATACAAACACCCAGATGGTGAAAGACCGTACTATGTAGCACTAAATAAAGATGGCTCCCCTAGAGAGGGGTATAGGACTAAAAGACATCAAAAATTCAGTCATTTTCTGCCAAGGCCTGTGGACCCTGATAAAATACCAGCAATGTACAGAGACCTATTCCACTATAGGTGATGCCCGGTGCACTCCTGTATGCAGTGTACATACAAGGGCTCTTAAGCTTTCCTTTTACTAGGAGTGCTGTCATTCCTGTACCTGTACATTACCTAGAAAAGCACTTACGATGAATTCAACACTGCCATTCCTCATTGTTTCATGTGTATTATCAAGCCTCTTGTTTGGGACCCTTTATATAACCTTCTTTTCTTTTCCGGTTGCTTATTACCTGGTAGAAACACAGGCACAAAAGTGGAGTATCACATGTTATGGACATTGACGTGTTTTAAATGTAACAGAAGGAGAGAAAAAGACCACAAAAATGCTGACTTGCAGATTCTGATGATAATCTGAGAGATAGTGCATCATGGGAAAGAAGAACAGTGGATTCGATCCTGCTGAAGTAGTTATGAAGTGTGTCTTGAATACTGGACAGAGCATGACGTGTGATGTTCCCAGATCAGAGGAACATTATTAATTTGTATGTAAAGGATATTGTACATAAGGAGGAATCTATTTATAAAATGCATATTTATTTTTTATATATATATATATATATATATATATATATATATATATATATATTATATATATATATTATATATTTATTTATTTCAAATAACTTTATTTTTAAAAGAGAGAGAAAGATTTGTTATGACCCAATTTTCACCAAGAAGAATAAGGTCTTATTGAAACTTATAAAGAGTAAACTAAAAAGTTTAATAAAATAAATCTGAGTAATGAGAGTTTAACAGCAATAAAACTGTCTTGACATAATTACTTGTTTGCCAAGTTTTGTTTCATTCTGTTCAGAATGTCATTCTTTAAATCACAGCACATTGTATAAGGAAAGAAAAATGTAATATTTGCTGCTCACAAACAGTTATATTAGACTTAAGTTAAAATGCTAACTGTTTTTTTATTCCAGCTTGTTTTCGCATTAATCCAGTTGTCAGTTCTGAACCCCAACCTGCAGTCAGATGTACCTCTACTCTTAAGCATACCTGGCACTCTCCTTCCATAGTTTGATTACCATATTGCAGACATCCTTTAGCAGGTATTTGAAATGAGCCATGTAATCAAAAATGCTCATCTTGTTTCCCGACGGAGATCTATAGCATGTGGTAGACCCCATAAAGACACGGAGCTTCTCTATTCCTGACTTTTTCCCGATTGTTCCTTACACGGAGTTAGATGTGTCGGTAATACTTCCAGTTTGTGTACTTCCAGTTTCTATAAGGTTGCTCTAACATTAGTAGCATCCTTCCACGAGTAAGGCGGTTTCATCATCTATCTAAATTTCTATCTACCCTTTGCTTGCTGAGTTAGTCCCACTAGCCCAGAGGCCTCTTTTCTGGGGAGAGACAAGGTGATATTTATACTACTAGAGGAAATTTGGCCAGGAAATTAGGGGACTTCCTCTACTTTTTTCCCGATAGGTGCTGTGAGCTCTTTTACATCCACCAGAGCTACCACCATCTCAAGCAGATGGGACTTCAGTCAAACATCTCATCCAAAGGATGCCACATTCAGGAGTGTAGCATCCCCCCTTATGCTAAACTTCAGTGTCAGAAATCCTCCTGACTGGTATGGAAATAAAACTCGCAGCTTTCTGTACCAAAGGTGAATGTGATACCTGTAGCTGCTACATGGAATTTTACATGCAGTTTTATGAAACTGAGCAAGGTGGCTCATGTGTGTTGGGTTAAAAACTCTAAACTTTTCCTGCCAGATGAATTAGCCACTAAATTATTGCATTCCAGGAATGGTATTTTAGATTTACAGGTTCAAAAGGACTTAAATGAATTTTCCACCATAAAGTTTAAATCCAGTGAGGAGCTATGTATATTTTTGAAGGTCTAAAATGTAAAGAAGGCTTTTATAGACAGATATGCTGTAACCTGTGGAAAATCCTTGGAAACATCCAAAAAAAGCAAGATATAGAAAGAGAAGAGGTAACAAGGGGAACTATAGGAAAGAGAGGTGGATTTAGAATGTTTAATGGACTTAAAAGGCAGATTTGATTGGCTTCTTGGTTTGTCCTGTCATCATACAGATACATTGCTGCTAAACCACGTGATATTGTAGATCAGATAAGTAAATTTCTTAATCAATAATTTTTGGAACTTTTGAGAAAATAAGTTACTGCCAGGAATCAAAACTATGTCATTCATGCTGATAAATTTGGAATTTTGAGCTAGGGATACACAATTTTGCTCAACATTTTTTCAATAAGGACTTGTGTACAGGTAATGACTATTGTAGGTGGGTGCACAAGTGAGGGATTGAACTCATTCATAGAGAATATTATGGTTGCCTTGAACACGAAGGAGGTGTTGGTACAAAACTGATTTTGTTTTGCTTTGTTTTAATCTAGGGAAAATGTGTCATAATAGTCAAGTACTTTGCATCACAGATGGAAAGTACAGGGTTTGCTTCTAATCCCGAATTGTTAGCTAAGCCTTTAATAGTCTGCAGACTTATTGCCAAGTATTTACCAATTAAATAAACCAGAAAAAAAAAAAGTTATACATTCGTATCTTAATGCACTTAAAATAAGCCACGTGTATATTACACTCTGCTGTGGGAAATGAGAGAAGAAATATTCTGATTTGATTTTTTTGTAATTTATGGAAAACAAATCTACCTCAAAACTGTTTCATATATGTACAGTCTTTTGACGAGTACAGTGAGGCAGTTTCCTTCCATGAGCTAATGTTATTTCTGCTCCGGGAATCAACCGAGTGGTTCTGCAGAACTGGAACATGGACATGGAACATGCAGTGGAGCTTTGCAGTCACTTAATAATCTGAGGGTATGGAGTGTCCAAGTGGCAGATCTGAAAACTGAAAGTGGTGGTGTGCTGCATGGGACCAGAGATATTTTTAATGATTGTGCTTGGAATACAGTTGTAGTCATGTAACAATTATTTTCTGTGCAAAGAATCAGTTTCAGAGTAACCATCCTGATTTTTTTTGCTACTTATGAACTTGGTCAGGTTTGATACATTTAGAAATGGCTTCATTCATATCTCTTTTTTTATATTAGAAATAATTAGGAATAAAATTCTTGACATCTTTGATCCACGGTTATTGTCTGCATCACCTTCTTTCACCAAAGTTAATCCATTAACCGTAACCCATCTTGAACTTGTTGAAGTGATATTTATGGAATAAGTTGCATTTGCAGCCTTTCAAAAAAAATTCTGTTTTGTAAATCCTCCGTTTACCTGTAGTAATCTGCTGCCAAACAGAAAGTTGATGTTAAAAATTGCCACCTAGGGGTAATGGGACAAGGGGTAAAAGTAATGCTGGTGTTGTACAAAAGCGCTTTTGTTGTGCTTTCCATTTCCTGTGGTGCTTGAAGTATGACGGGACTGTTAGTCTTTGAACTGTTTTTGGTGGTAAAATTGCAAAGAAGAAACCACTTTCCTGTAAATCATTTGTTGTGAATAATGTAATTCCTTTGATACTGAGGGATACAAGGAACATTCTTACATTTAAGGGAAAACTCTATTTCTACTTTCAAGATCCACTGTAATGTCATCTGCTGTTTGATCAAATAAGTTCATAAATTCATAGATTAGTACTAGGTTAACTGCTTTTGTGGGTTACTTTAAGCCTAGCTAATTACCCCATGTAAGAATCAAACCTTGCACCTTGTGTCTGCAAGGTAAATATTTTAACCATTATGCCAGCCTCCTACCTGTGTTTAGTTGTTAGGCAGATATGTGATATATTTGGAATTGACACTTAAATGATTACAAAACTGATAGCTGGAATTAGTGTAATAAGAGTAAAATTTCAGTATGTCAAAGAATTATTCTAACAGTGATGCACACTGATTTCAGAGTTAGGCTTTCTAAACAACAAGAAGACATGGGGCATAACCTCCAACATCAAGGGGTGCAAGGGTGCAAAGCTCCTGGTAAAAATACTGAGAACACACTTTTGTGAGTTTAAAATGTTGACATCCGTCGAAACTAAAACTTTTAAGTATCAGTCACAAATCTATAATGCATCTATCAAGGAGTCTAAAAATGCAACTAATAGCTTCATTATTAGATTCAGTTCTAAGCCATGTAAGTCTTCTCAGGACAGGGTCCCTGACATGGCAGCCCTCGATGTTACAGCAGCAGTATTGTAATCGTATTTCAGTGTGTGAACTTCTATCTTGTATACTGTAGCAATCTCTTTTTGTTCTATTAATAATGTCACTACATGGACAAACTGTGGGTTTGCTTGAATCTATTATAAAATCTTTATTTATTTACTTTTCGGTTCCTCCACAGCTTTCCTGCATTAGTCATATCACAGATACCCTCTTCAGAAATCTGGGTCTGGCAGTTAGTTTTAACAAAATGTTTCTAGTACTCTAGTCGTGTGATTTTTAAGGCTGTGTTCTGGGGGAAATTGGGCTAAGCTCCTCAGTGGTCTCTTGGATTGCTTACCTAGTAATTTCTTAGGAAACTGTATCACTATTAATGTAACCAAAAGAATAAATCTGCACATTAATCTTTAGCTTTGCAGTTAGTCCAGGGGATTGAGTCAATGAACTGTTTACAAGTTGCTTCATGTAATGCAGGGTTTGATTCCCTTGGCCTTTATTTGCCAAGAATTTGGCTCTGAACAAATCACTTAACCATACATAATACAGTATTAGTACCTCCTAGAGTATCTCCTGAAAAGAGGCAACTACCCTAGTGGGACTACCACATTCCACAAAGTATAAATAAATATTGTTTTGTTTTAGGAAATGTGTGCTTCATTTTAATTCAAGTAAATATGTTATATCTGTGTTTCAAACAAGCATAATGTCACCACATTCTGATTTATCAAAGGACATTGTATATGTACTACAAGCTTTTCTGGATACATCCAACACTATCTGATAGCTACTAATATATCTTTGCTTTTAATATATCTTTAAATGCGTAATAGAGTGGATATGCTTTTCACCTTTCATAAAGGAACTTCTTCAGCTGTCTGAAACTATTCTCAAGTGAAGAACACTCACTCATGCCAAGATGGAAACATTCACTTTTATAATTAAAAGTATCCATAAAAGAGATGTCTACTGGTGGACAGCTTGAGGACTGGGAGGAAGAATTTTTTTCTATGAGAAACCTGAGCGAGAGGAGAGTGACTATGGTCAAGACCTATAGAGACTGCTATTTCTAAGCTCTTTCAAAGCTAATACTAATCTCTAACTTCTAAAATAGAAAATTTATTTTTTCTACTCAAAATAACCAACTTGATAACTCACTCTACGCATACAAGCTCTTCAGCTACTTGAGATTGGAAGCAATACTTTGAAAATAAACAGATTGCCTCGGATCCTGTGGGTTGCTCAGTACATGTGCTCTACTTGCTCTCTGCCATGTGCTTGCTACTCCTATATTCTTCAGCCTGAAATAACACAAATAAGACAAAAATGACAATTGATGTTGACTCTATGGACACTCAAATTCTAAAGCTAAATTTTCACTGATTGCTTCTCCAGAAAAATACACTTTACCCAAAAGACTCAGAATGGGTAAGCAGCAAAAATCTAATAAAATGTCTAGTAAGAACAAAACAGAACTTTCAAACCTAGAGGAACTGAAACTAGCACTACAATCTTTACAACTAGCTGTCCAAAACATTTTGGACCAGTTAAAAACCTTTGCAAATTCATCAACCAGATCATAACCAGGGTTGAGAAAACAGAAGCTAAAGTACTGGACAATGAAGTCAAAACTTAAACACTACAGAAAGAATCTTCAAAATACATACAAGAACTACAACAAAAAATACTTGCCATGGAAACAAGATCCAGACTCAACAACATTATTTTAAGAGGTTTCCTGGAAAGTGTGGATCAGTCTAGCTTGTTAAATACGATTCTCAACATTTTTGCCATCTTACTGGATAACACAGCTGAAGCTAGACAAATGGCCATTGAGAGAACGCACAGAGCTCTTTGCCCCCTTTGGACTCTACCAGACCACGTCTAGTCTATGTCAAAATTCTTAATTACCAAAATATTTACAAACTACTTACATTGGCAAAAAAAAAAAAACAGTTAACTGGAATGGAGCTAAAATCTTTTTAATCAAAACCTGCCACTACAAATTAAACATGAAAGGCAGAAACTATCCCCCTTCTTTGCCTACCTGATACAGAATCAAGTCAAGTTTCAGATGAAATTCCCTCATACTCTTTCTTTTCAGCACCAAGGCTCCAAATATGCAATCTCCAGTGTAAAAGAAGCTAAATCAAGTTCCTGAAGCTAATACACCAAAAAGAACTTTAATGACAAAGCATTAAACAGTAAGTGCTTTCATCACATATAGTAACTTCGTCAGACTGAATAATGGCAAAAAACACTGCTTATTTAAAACACATACTGACTAATCAAAATCCTAATTAAATAATTAGATAACCATGTGTATTCCTTCATGTGATGCTTCAAGCCCTTACTTTTTAAATAAGCTACAAACTCATCTCTGTTGTTTAAGCCGGGTGGAAAACAGGCATTGAATCTCACTTGCCACATATACTCTCTCCAACTTAATTCACTTTCTGCATCGAACCTTCTGTCATAATTACATATTTCCTCAAGAACTATAAATTTAAACTTAATGCTGCATTTACTGTTGGCATAATGCTTCGCTAAAGCATTCTTTAAATCCCCTATGTCTACAGCATGCTTGTGTTCATACACACGTTTATACAGTTCTCTGACAGTACGTCCAACATAAAAAGAAGGGCATGATTGACATAAAATTAAATAAACATATCATTACAGCCACGGTGGTGCAGCGGTAGTATTGTTGCCTCACAGCAAGAGGTTCTCCCGTTCGATTCTCGGCTGGAGTGCGAGGAGTGCTTTCTGTGTGGAGTCTGCATGTCCTCCCCACGGTTGGGTGGCCTTCAAAAGACATGTGTGAATGGGCATGCCTTCGCTGAAGGTTGGGTGTCGGTCTGGCAACTCGGCACCATAAAACTCTACTGCCAATCATTAGCGGACCGGAGTTCCGCTGTGGCGACCCCTAACTGGGAAAAGCCAAAAAGACAACAACAACTTACTTTGACAACTAAAAATTTTTTTAAAACTATACCTAAAGCCATTGATATTGACTTCACATGCATCCATTAACAAATAGCCACATAACTTGCAATTAAAACACTTAAACATACCTATCCTTTTAGTATCAACACTGATAGGTTTGTTCAGCTTGCTTTGAAACAAATTCTTAAAACTTTTACCTTTTTTGTACATAAACTGAGGTTTGTCACCTAATTTGTCCTTGAATTCACCTGAACTTTGTAATATTTTCCAATTATTAGTTATTAACTTCTTAATATTGTGAATATTAAGGAATCATTAACATGGTTGTGGTGTACCCATAGATCCTTGACATATTCATATCATAATGCCTCCATACTGTAAGAGGATGCTACACACAGATGTAATACACCTATCTTATTAAACTGATGCGTTTCCCTCCTGTTTTCTGGGCATGGTTCATGAATGTGCTGCAGAGTAATCATTTACTTTATGATCATGAAGGCTCACCCACTTACACTGAAAGGCTACCAACCTATAACAGTTCCTCTTTATATGAACTGGGCCATTGCAAGAATTATACCTGTTGTTATTACCTGTTGTTGTCAATACCTGTTGTTGTTATTACCTGTTGTTGTCATTACCTATTGTTGTCATTACCTATTGTTGTCATTACCTGTTGTTGTCATTACCTGTTGTTATTACCTATTGTTGTTTTTCTACTCAATGTTATTAACTTGTCTTTTCTAGTACAATTTGAATTAAATGAAACTTTGAACTTGATAGATGGTAAATGTGTAATTTCTCTGTTATACATGTGAAATGTTTACAGTCATTCTTTGTATGATCTGTAAGGTATTGTGAAATGTTAACAACGATCCCTCTTTCTTAGTTTAATCTCATGTTGAAAATTCATGGTTATATTATACTGTTTATCTTGCTTATTCATGGAGAAGTGACTCCACGAACTGGAATAGAAGACTATATTCAAATTACTTTCACACAGTTCAGCACAAGTCGTGACATTTTCTGTACCGTACATAATTATTCAATTAGACCGTGAGTCCCACCAAACTTGCGTCCAGTTCCTATTCTCTACCCTAACTTACTAAGATCTAGAGATTTTGCAGTTGACATGTTAGGAAGCTATGCTATCTATACTCTGTAAGTATTATTTTTTAACTTTGGGATTACTTGCTATTAGAAATGTAATGTTAAGAGGATCACATACTCACTAACCATTGCAGTGTTTATAAAGTTAGATCTATATCACTTACATTCCCTCTCTCTTCCGGGCTATGTAGTTTGTGATTAGGCACAAGGTAATTGCAGGAAGAGACTTAAGCCTATGTCCCCACAAATTAAGGTATCTACTGCCATATTTCTGCCCTTTCTCCTTATCAGTGTAACCAAAAACAATTTAGCTCCATGTGGGCAATTGATTCATGGAATATTAAGGGGATTCAGATAGAAAAGAAAATTATTTTTTCACTTGGTCATTAAATCTGAAGTCAGCATAACTCTAGTGCAGGAAATGCTCTTATTACCAGAACAATGGAATTCTGTGCTCAAGAAAAAATGGATTAAGTCTGTCCTAGCCTCTGGCAACAATGTGAATTGCTTAGGGGTAGCTATCATAGAGAAATAGAACTTCCCCCAGGAAATCAAAAGCAGATACTGAAGGCAGATGATGGTGCATAACTTTCTGCTATCCACACTTAGACAATCCTATTCTATTATTAAACTTATACACCCCTTGCACCAAACAGCATGAATTTATCATGACTATTTACAAAATCCTCTCCTCCTTCCGTAACCACTACTAAATTCTAGGTGGAGACTGGAATGCTATTCAAGATCCACTAACTGAACAGAACAGACACTACAACCAAACATAACAACCATGCTTCTTTAGCCATAATGGAATTTAGGAATGACTTTTACTTATTTGATCCCTGTACCTCTCAGTCCTATAATACCCCCAATAATAAATTCACTTTTTACTCACACTGCCACAAGATGCGGTCCAGGATGGATTTTTCCTTGTCTCTAATATCCTTCTCAATTATAACATTCTATTTCATACTGAGCCCAGGTTCTTCTCAGACCACTCTAAGATTACTCTAACTATTGACTGGTCCAAAGACCTAACTATTAAAAATAGAGGCCATAGCTAGGCATTTAACCATAATTTATTAAACAACAAAGAGATTCTACAGGAAGTTGAATGTACCATCGACCAAACCTTGACATCTATCGAACACAACCAACTACCCTTTCACATCTATTGGGCCTCCATTAAATCCATGATCAGCGGCGCACACTCATCAATAAAGCATCTTTTAAAAAAAGTACCTCTCCCAAGAATCTTCTGTCAAAAATAAAATTAATAAGCTTGAGACCCACCTCCAATCAACTTTTAATCCTGTATCTGAAAAACAATTAATCCATCTACAGAAAAAGCTTCTGGACCTCAATAATAAAAACTAATCTCTTCATGAAATAAGGACTCTAACAAGCTACTCGGAGTGGCCCCACCTGCCCTCAAAAGTCCTTACTAGAGTAATCAACCAAAACAAACTCTCCCCACATATAACAGAAATATCTTACCAAGGTAAATGCCACCATAAAAAAACAAGATATAATTGACACTTTTGAACAAATATATACAGGTTCATATATTTCTCTGACTACAAAGCTTTTAGTCAAAAAATGCCTTTCTTCCTTCTCCTTCTCCTTCTATTTACCTACATTACAATAGAATAAAAGATTTACAATAAATTCCTCTAAAATGATTTTCATCCCTAAATCCAGCTCTGATCTTAAAAACCCTTGAAATTATAGGGTCTATATTATCTAATCTAAGAGGCATTACAGCAAACCGCCAATTACGCGAACGGCCAAATCAGTGATTTTTTTTTTTTCCTAGGGGAAAAAAAAATTGCTGCTCCGGCCAGAAACAAAACATGACTAAGAACTCCTCCCTAACTAAATATACCAACTCCGAGATCGCACTACAGTGGGGAAAGGGTCAAATTCACTCTGATGGCCAAGCAATTTTTTTCCCTAGGAAAAAAAATCGCTGATTTGGCCATTTGTGTAACTGCCACTTTGCTCTTTAAGGGTCGATGAAGAGGCATTTATTGTAATGCCTCTTCGACTAGATAACGTAGACCCGAATTATAGGCCCATCACTCTTATTAACCTCAAAATGAAGATCTACGCTTCTATCCTCACTAACAGAATTAAACCTATACCATTATCTCCACTGAACAATTAGGGTTCACTCAGAATAGACAAACCTTTGATCACACCCTTCTACTTAATGCCCTTTTTAACCCTTTCTACCACTAATCACACCCCTATATGTACTCTGGCTATTGATGCCTCTAAAGCCTTTGATAGATCGAATGTGGAATTACTCCTATCTACCCTCCCTAGGTTCAACTTTCCTCCAGCTTTCATACAATCTATTAAAACTCTATACTCCCAACGCACACACTATCTTACAAATTAACAACAACCTCTCTTCTCAAATTGATATTAAAAATGGAGCTAGATAAGGGTGTCTATTGTCTCTGTTGAACTTCTTTTTCTGCTAATCACTCAAAAAACCTTTCACCGTATTCCCACCCTCTTCAATACTAACATTTCATTCTCAGCCTTTGCTGATGACTTTAACCTCTATTACTCCCTCCCTAATTCTGACCTTCCATATATACTAGACTCAATTGATAAAAGATTCTCCAACTATAAACTAAACTTAGAGAAGTCAACCATCATCCCCCTGAACCCTTTTTGCTGACTACCTATCTGCCCCCCCAAATCAAAATTAATCATTCTTTACAGTATCTCAGTATTTCCTTCCACTAAGACCCCAACCAAATCTAGTCAGAGAATATTTCCAAACTATAATCTAACATCCAACAAGATTTGAATACATGGGCAAAATTGTATCTTCCATTTCTCGAAAAAGCTGCTATAATCAAAATGAACATTCTACCCAGTTTACTTTGTTTTCAATGCTTCTAACATAATAATTCATAACAAATTTTTTAAAACTCCCCACGCATCTTTCTCCAGATTCCTATGGTTCCCCAAATTAATCAGAATTAGCTATAGTAGACTAACTGCCAAAAGACAAGGGAGGTTTAAGTCTACCTGTTTTCAAACTTTATTATGATATTATCAATGGTAAGAAGATAGTAACTATATCCAATTATGCTCCTAATTAATCTACCTGGTCCCCTACATGGGAAAAATTATACTATAACTATATTACAACATTCAACTTCAACTACAAAGCTCTCCCCTTTCTGAATACAGAAAACCTAAAAAAACTTCAAACTACACTCAACCATTAAACATAAAATAAATATTCTTCAAAAGATTTTCAAATCTCTAAAACTCTTCATTGCTTTCAGTACCTTGCAACTATTCCATCTCAACCCCAGTCTTAAAGTGAACAAGAAAAATGATCAACCTTGATAAATACCCCCTTATCAGAGAGTTAACTATAGCAGATCTCTCTCCTCTCAAAAATAATTCACTATCTGATATAAGACTACACATGCCTCTTCCCAAAAGTTATGCAATCATCTTGAGAGAAATCCTTGACCTTTGTCGTAATACCTTGGAAGATACCTCTTTAACTGTAAATGATATTAAAGCCTGAAAATCCATATGGAACCTCCTTATTTTTTCTATACACACCCAAAATGAACTAATGTTTTCAAATTACTGGAAAGACCAAGATCTCTCCATTTCCCCTAACCAAATTTTCCAAGTTATTCAACTTTCCTTGAAACTTATTCCACTTATTCCCCTTAAAAAACGTAACTATACCCAACTTATGATCTTAAACAATGCATGACTCACCCCTGCTATACTTTCTAAAATCTATTCCTCCTCCTCCCCCTATATGCCCATTGTAGCAATCACGACTCTGACTTGCTCCATATTTTTTGGCGCTGCAAATGCTCTTATAAACTCTGGTGGTCCCTTAGAGTACAACTGGAAAAAATGGGTAATGAAAAAACAACTTTGTCTTGGAAATTCGCAATATTACATATCCCTCCTACAGGATTATCCAAACTTCAGGCTCATACCTTAATAACACTCTCTTCCCTTGTCAAACTTATATATCACCCTTAATTGAAAGGATAGATTTCTACTCACTTGGGATGGATTTAACCAACTTGCTATCAAACACTTACTTGCCCACAAATATCTGAAATACACCTAAAGACTTAGTACATACTTAACTGAATATCGGGACACTTTATCTGATCTCATTCTAGCTTAATACCAGTTAACTTATTTATTATGTTGGACATAAGACATCTCTGTGAACAGTTATTTGTTGTATATAAGTCTATATATAGTCTCTTTGTTTTGGTTGGGCATTGTCTACCATTTTGTATTGCATTATAAAAAATTGTTACTAAAAAGATTTAAAAAAAAGTAGAAATAAAATGTCTTCTCACTAGCAGATGCTTCAGGGAAAGTATTTTTTTTTACCCCATTTTCTCTCAGAAATATTTCAAACACAGATGCCATTGAAGATTCACTTCTTCTGTTATATTCCTAGACTGATATTGTTACAGAGAGGATACTCACTTAAGTCCCTATTACTTTAATGTGGTTTCTTGTAGAATACTAAAATATTCTTTGAAAAATGATTTATGATAAGAAAGAAACTTGTGGTAAAAAGATCGGGAGCATCATATCATGCATTGCACATTTATGTTTTTTAAAGTCTGGCTGTAGAACATTGAAGCAAAAAAAATATATATATCTATATCTATATGCAGCACTGCTGATGAGGACTTAGACTCTAATAAAGACAAATCTAGGTGGGATGAACCTCAAATGTTATGGCTTACTGTTACAGTGACCCTTTTCCATAGAAAAAATTATGTGTGGTCACTTCAAGTTTCCTTGCTTCACTGGCTAATGCATTAAATTAAAAATTTAATTAATCTATGTTACTGTGTAGTACATACTGTTATAAAAGGTATTGCACCTGTGTTTTGGCTAATGTGTGAACCTAAACAAACCACGACACCAAGCCTCTATGGAGAAACCACCAGGAGAAAGGTATTAGCATACTCCACTTTAATGACTGCTTTCATTCACATAGACTTCCTCAGAAACAAAATACACACAAGTACACTTAAAAAGCATGCCTAATTACAAAAACAATGATGTCATAATGAGTTAATAATTCCATTTAAAATCTTTACAACACCCATCATAATAAAAAACAGCTAAACAACCATGAAAACTTTATAAATACAACAAAAATAAAAATGTGATTTATTATTTTACAACGTCTCCTACAATTTTTAAAAAAAACAATATTATTTATTAATAATTTCATTTAGTCCAAGTTTATGATCTGCTTTTAATCTGATTTGCCATCTAGCTTCCCTTTGTTCTAAATAGGCTTTAAAATATCCCCCTCTTTTGTCATGTTGACCTTGTTCTAAGATGGAAAATAAAAACTTGTTAAAACCTAAGCATTCAACACTGTGCTTGTACAGGGCATTATTCAAATCTTTTCTTTTTATACTGTACATGTGTTCCCTAATCCTCTTAAATAAATGTCTGGTAGTCATACCTACATAAAATTCCAGACATTTATCACAGATGGCCACATAAACAACCCCCTGAGTTTTTCAATCAAACATTCCTGGGACCCCAGTAGTATATTCTAAATGGGAAAATTCGATGTATGGCCCTAGCAATATATACCTACACATAGGACAACCCGAACATTTATACATGCCCTTGGGTCTATCAGAAAGAAGCGTAGGGTTAAAGACCAAACTGATATCCCTCCCCTTCTCCAGTATAGTCTTCAAATTATAATGATTTCTATATACAAATTTGGGTTTAGGACCAACTGCTTTCAATAAATCGTGATTGCCCTCTATAATTTTCCAATTCTTTTCTATGATGTTACATAACTGCATTCTGCCTGAGGTCATCTGCAAGTTAAAACATAAATGGTTGTTGTCATTGTTTATATTGCCACCGTCTTCACTTATACCTTTCTTCAAAATGGGATAATAATGGCTTTCTCTTCTATCCCACACATATTTGGCTAGTTCATTTAAATATTTTAACTCATATCCCCTGTGGCTGAAGAGTTCAATAATAAATTGAAATTCCTTGACCAACAAAAGATTTTCACAAGTCATGCGACTAGCTCTAATAAATTGCCCCTTTGGTATACTCTTTTTAATAAATGTGGGATGTTGGTTAGAATAATGCAAATAACTATTCATGAAAGTCTCTTTTCTATGAATTTTGCTAATGAAATGATGGTCTGCTTCACTCCAAAATAGATGAACATCCAAATAATCTTAAAACCTATGTCACCTAACACAAATTTAAGAAAATCGGACTTTTCATTCATTTTTAATACAAAAGACTCCACGCAACAATGATCTCCTGTTAAAATAAACACCAAATCATTGATGAATCTTTTATAATAAATGACATTAAATTCATTTCTTAATGGGTCCAAAACTAAATGTTCCCACCATCCCATGACTATGTTGGCAAAAGAAGGTGCTGCTGGAGAACCCTTGGCAACACCTCTAATCTGTTTATAGAATTGCCCATTAAACAAAAAGTAATTATTATGTAAGAGTATCTCTAATAACTCACAACAAAAATAAATACTGCCATGAGCCATATTAGTGAATTGAGTTAAATATGCCCTGATATAGTCTATTCCCTCATCATGAGGAATAGAAGTGTATAAAGATGTCACATCCACAGTAAAAACAGTGTGTTTACAACGATCAAACTGTACATTTTGACTAAATAATCTGATGCTATTCAGAAAATCCCACGAATCTTTTAAAAAAGAATCCATCTTATGCGTCAGTGGATTTAATACAGCATCGACCAAAATAGACATTCCCTCTGTAACATAATTAGGGGCTGAAATAATAGGCCGAAAAGGTGAATCTGTCATATTTTTATGTGTTTTGGGAATGCCAAATAGAACTCCCACTTTGGGATTTTCAGTATTGCAAAAATTATAAGTTGTCTGGTCCAAATTCCAACACATTAGGCTATCATACAAAAAACTGGAAATATATTTATAACATCTAGCGATGTCATTAGCTACAACTTTTTTATATTCTTCTTCATTGTTTAACATTTCTTCAATTTTCTGAACATAGCCAACTTGATTTATAATCACTAACATTCCACCCTTGTCACTTTTCATAATACGAATATTTGTATTATCAGCCAATTCTTTCATAGCTGTTCTCATTTCATTACTCAAATTGTCAAAAAAAAATACTTTTTATTACCTTTGATACTTCTGCTTATATTTTCAACTGACTTCCGTATCTCATTTTCACAGGAAGTTTCAAAAACGTTTAATGTATGAAACAATGCTTGATTATAACAAGATGGTGTTACAAACGAGGATGTGGTATTCTTAACATCTTTCAAGATGTACATTAGATTTAAATTTCTAGAGTATTTTTTTTAATCTAAAACCACATCAATCACATTAGCCCTCCTCGTCAGAACAAAATTTACACCCAACTTCAATAACTTTGTTTGATGCTCATTTAACACAAAATCTGATAAGTTTAAAATGTCACAGTCTAACCTGGGCTTTTTTATAGATTTTATTCGCAATCCGTCGACAAATTCAACAATAATTTCCCTTTCTTCCTGGTCACCATCAGTTTCAATTTCTGCTGTCTCTCTTCTTTCCCCACGACTAAAAAAGTCTTGAATCTGACTGCTGCTTAATATTCAAAAGTTTCCAATGCTGAATTAAGTACTCTACTTGAAATTAAACCAGTAGAGCCACTAGACTCTTCCATGTCAGAGACGCTGTTGATTTCTTCATCATTGCCATTCACTGAACAGTTACCTGCTGAATACGAAACTTCTGTGGCTGGACCCGCACTCCTTCCTCTATCATATTTAAGGTGGACCGGTTGCTGTATATGTTTGTGGTAAGAGGAAGAAAAATTCCGTTTATCCAAACCTAGAAAAAAATTGTAAACAGTGCCCGAGTTGTACATAGCTACATCGCGATCTAATTTCTTGTTCTTTCTCACGATCGCAATTCGTTCATGCTGCTCAATGTCATCCAGAATATAAATGTATTCTATTCTATCTGTAAAAATAACTTCAAAATCTCTTTCAATACTTTGTTCCACCTTTAATATCTCATCTTTCAGCTTTTCCATGATACTTCTTTTGTGCTCAGTTAGTAATCCTAAAAAACTAATTCCAGCTGAATTAAAAAAGTTTTGAGCTTGGAAAAAAATGGATCACTTTCAGTGACTCCATATGGACTTTTAAAAAAAACATAAGTCTTTTGGAACAATGCCCAAGTCAACGCATTTCCTAAAATATTTGTTCTCAATGTCCAAACTTTTATATTTCTTTAAAAGTCTGTTTAGAATCTGACAACGCTCTCTATGTAATGGCAGTTCACTAAAGTTCATTTGTTTTTTGGTGTTGATAAATGGATCTCCATTGTCATTTAAAACAGATGCAATGTTAGCATAAGTTTTATGTTGTTTTGAAAACTGCAGTGGGTGTTTAATATTTTCGTTACGCCCATTGTTGATGGTATTTTGAATGTTCATTTCCACTACTGTTTGTGCATCTTCATCAATCAGAACTCAAGCTTGAAAGGTTATTTGAAGAACGCTCTTTGCCAAAATGTGTAAGGATTTCTGTATGTCTTCCAAAGTCTTTAATAAAACAGTAGCTAGATTGGATTCACCTGCACCTGCAATTGAATGGATGCTCAAATTCAACAAAGCATCTCCCTGGGCCTCCAGCATGGCAACTTGCACCCAAAAAACTGGAAACCACAAATGTGCAAAAATAAGGAACCAAAAAAGTGGTTTGTTTTGGTTCCTTATTTTTGCACTTTTGTGGTTTCCTTAATGTGTGAACCTGGAGATATAAAAACCTTTATCAGTCTCAGACAAGTCAGTCAAATACAATTTTGTCTTTATTTTCCATGTCAATGCCAGAGTCTTCCTAAAACAGATAAGGCCTCCAAAAGTATTTTTGAGGAAAAGTCTTGGTATTTTCTAGATGAATGTTTTCCTACCACAGCGTCTTTGGAAACCCATGCCGACTGTGTCATCTAAACATTAATATGACCGTTTTTACATGCAGCATAGCACTTTGAAACTGAAATTTCTGAAGTACCTTTTCCAGTTTTGCAGTTTGTGCTGAACAATAAAGCCTGTTGTCAGCTGTTAATATCACAAGTTTATGCAACTGCCTCTTTCACAGTGCCATTTAAATACTAGAAAGTTTTTCTCAAGATTATTTAGTGGAGATTACAATCACACTTGGAATCAGAGTTTCCCTGTAGTGCAAGTACAATTCAGGAAATGGCAAGGAACAAGAGACAATCATCATGGATGAGAGATAGATCCTTGAAAAGGTAAGAGAAAATCAAAAGGATACCTATGCATGTTTCATTCATTATAGCAAGGCCTTTGACTGCATAAATGATGAAAAACTCTGGACCACACTGAGAAGCATTAGTATACAAGAAAATCTGACAGTTGTCTTGAGAAGTAGTTATATCAGTCAAGAAGCAATGCTTTGTACCAAAAAAGGAGAAACAAAATGGTTTTGCATTGATAAAGGTATATGATAAGCTTGCATACTTTTCCCATACTCATAATCTAGATGCAGAACAAATCATCAAGAGAAACATGATTGTATGAAAAAAATGATGTCTAAAATGCAGAGGAAGAATTTTCAACAACCTTTGCTCTGGTCATACCGTATTACTGGCTGAAAGTGACGATGATCTGAAATATCAAGATTAAAAACATGGTCTCAAAATGTGCTTTCATGTAAACAGGAGGAAGATGAGCATCTTGAAAAATCAAAAAAGTCAGTAAATTTAGAAGATATAGATTTAGAAACAGCAGATCGATTCATCCTGTTAGGAAAAGTAATTAGTAATGGTATGACAAGCAGTCAAGAAATCTGAAGATGAATTGCTTTTGGTGGAATGGCCATAAAGGATGTAAATAACTTCCTCAAATGAAGATCTGTATGTCTACATATGAAGATTCAATTTGTTCAACATATATCTTCAATAATGTCATATAGACGCAAAAGTTAGTGATGAAGCATGACAAGGAAAAGTGATGCCTTTGAATTTTGGTGTTGATGACAACTGCAGTATATATCATAGACTGCCATGGAAAAAAATCAGTCAGTATTTGTGAGAGATAAAATTCAAGTATCCCTAGGAAGCTTAGAGGGCAAAATGCAACTATTATGTCTTGGACATCTCTCCAAAGATAAAAAAATCTTTGGAAAAGATATAATTTTTGGCAAGATTGAAGGTCAGATAGAAGAGGAAGACATAGTATGGTGGATGCCTTTCAAACGGTGAATAGGCATGTGGCTGAAAACAGACCACGGCTCAAGACAACTCTCCTTTGAGTCACCATGCGCCAACATAGACTTGATGTCGTATAACATTTAAATACTCATCAATGTTTTTTATTTTAATATGGAGTGAATAATTGTTTTACATACAGAAAAAACTGAACACTCAAGTCAAAGATTTTCCCAGGTCCACAGGTGTGCAGTTTGTGTTAGTAGTAGTAGTTTATCTTTGGAAACAATCAGTGTAACACATATTCAGTTTAACCCACAAAGACATGGTTTTACTGCCATGTACAAAATTAAATTCAGCCTATAAATATATAGCTTTGTGGTGTAATATTTCCAATGTGTAGATTTCTGAAGAAATTGGTCTGTAACTGAAAATAGTCCACTAGGGGTCTGCTCATTTATTTGGTTAACAAATGTACAGATACACACCAAATAATGAAATACACGTGCCCTTCCATTTAAAGATGTCTCTATGTTTGGTTATATGTTTCCTTTAAAAAAGTATAGTATTTGGCTGTCGTGGCCCACTAAAGCCACCTGTGGCACAGTGACAATAGTCTATTTAGAAAAGTATCTCTTTATATCACTTTCCATACCAGTTACATTTCCACAGTCCCATATTAATCGCAATTTTGCAGTACAAAGTATTTATATAACTGGTTTAATGTATAATATTTTAATCTCAATTTAAGTAGCTAAATTAGTGCTATTTTTATTAAAGAGAGAGGTACATTATGCTGTTGTCTTTTTGTTGACTCATTAAGGAATTTTTGTGTTTGTTTACCTTTAAGTCCCACTGATATAAAGGCAAACTTTACAGGGGAGACCAGAGGGAAAAAGGTCTAGAATAAAAACTTAAGAATGGTAACTGATTAGAGAAGACAGTCAGATAAATTAACATGTATTTAGGATTAATCCAGATTACCCAGAAAACTCACTGAAACCCAGCAGCAACATTATTCATATTCTACTCAGACACACTGATTGTACTCTAGACCTTTGAGTTAGGGGTTCACATTGCAGAACATTCTACTACATTGGAAAAAATCTTCCCAGAGTTATGAAATAGGCCAAGAAAATATTACTCTCTCAATAACACATGTCTTTTTTCCCATAGGCCATCTTGATTTTATTCGTTGATCTTCATTCATTTTGGATGAGGAAGGAACAATGCCTTGTTAAGAGTGTACCACAAACTGAAAAGTCAGAATGTATATACTTAAGAGAACTCTAAGGTGAGTTGAAATTAAAGAACATGTTTGTTTCTTTTAAAATAGTGAAGAATGTTGATGGCTATTGCACAAGAATAATTTTCTATGCACCATTTCAGGTATAGGCCTTTATAGTAAAGTATTCAGAAGAAGGGATTCCACTTCCCTCTCCCACCCAAAGTTGGAGATGGGACTTCAGTTATGAAAGTTCATAGTCAACTGACAGGATCTCCATTTGAGCACTGCCTGAAGGCTTCTGCAAAGACATCTGATGCACACATACACAGAAAACTATTCACATGCAGCTGCTGTCTATATTCTTTAAAAATGTTTTTCCATATTTGGCCCCACAAAATGCTTATAATTACCTCAGAAGTTGAAATGGAGGTGATTCAGCAAGCTGCATCCTGAATCCTAGTCACTATTGTCCGTGTGCCTTCATAAATATGCCTTAATGATTCCCTAAGCTGTGTGACCCTTACTGAGGCCAGTCTTCTGCTCTTTCAATTCTGCATGACAACAGTGTTATGTCAGAGCGCACACAGCTGCTTAACAATGACAAATACTGCCTTTGGTTTAAAGTCAAACTGGGTGACCTACATACAAGGTCAGTATCCCTAAATAAGAAAATATCAGTATTACCCTTTCTGTTAACACTATAGTTAGCTCAGTCCTCCTGCTTTGAACTAAGTTGATAAGTTATATCCATACCTCTCAACCTCTTAGTACAAAAAATCTGGACAAAGCCTAAAATAATGGGGGACAAAGGCCCCAAAAATATGGGCAGATGTTAAATATTGCACTTATAAACTTAGAACATTGCTAGAACAACATAATCTTTGTTAGCAAACATTTTCTGAGGGATATGAAGTCTGAAACTAAAATGTTTGATATTATTTAGTGAC
Source organism: Protopterus annectens (assembly GCF_019279795.1). Classification (NCBI taxonomy): domain Eukaryota; kingdom Metazoa; phylum Chordata; order Ceratodontiformes; family Protopteridae; genus Protopterus; species Protopterus annectens. The sequence goes on from NC_056749.1 coordinate 186,726,429, forward strand.
TTCAGTCCCCTGCAGTTGGCCATCAATCCAAAACAGGTTATGAGAAACAGACCAATAATATGAGGTAAAAATCTGGACATTCTGCAAAACTCTAGACAATTGAGAGGTATGGTTATGTTATAACCAACACATTTGATTCTCCTAGTGTCCCTCTGATGACACCAGCAAAGTTTTTGCCATGTTTCTCTTTCACAACATGAGGCGTAGTCTGGGGCTATCGGCATTTTATTTTTTACAAGCACTAGGTTACAGATGGCTGTTCTGTTCCATGGAACCACAGTTCAGTCTACAGTTTCCTCTTGATTTTGTCCTCTATTTCACGACACTAAAAGTCAAAATATATGATGTTATGGTGTTACATCATTCAATATTGTGTTATTTATATATATATATATATATATATATATATATATATATATATATATATATATATAGTTTTGCAGTGTTATATCTGTTGTCATTGTTTTATATCATAATGCTATGCATCTGTGAATGTAGGTATAATGTCTGCTACTGCTCATATCCTGAAAAAGCTACATAGGTAGAGTAATACAAATAGTTCTACTCAAGAAACGAACCCAGTCAGCTGGACACTACCCATTTTGGTTAGAACATGATCCCTTTCCTCCACCAGTTTCTTCATACTGGTGCTGTACCCAGTATCACAAGGCTGAATTTGATTAAACTAGCCCAGTGGTCAGTTTTCCTCTCTTTGAGATTCCAGCATTATATTCCAGCGTTTTATTGCAATAATTTCCATTATCATATGAGGTACCTTCAAGCTATTAACATCTAAATTATTTTATGAAATGGGAGTTAAAGTCAGCTAAATAAGTTTTTATATGTAAGTAACAAATAGATTTTGAAATGCTGATGACATTTGCTTTTTCATTTATGAGCGGTCAGTATAGTAATGCATAATACATGAATGGATCTCTAACCATTCTGTTTCATGATATGCTTTTAGTGAGGACAGTAATTAGTGGGTTAGAGATGGCCCTGGCAGCAAGTCTGAAATTGATATCTCTCTCCACTGAAAATTTCCTTTTGTCTTTATGAGTCTGACCATTTAGAACTTGCAGCACAATAATTAACCTTTTGTTGTTCCAGTCTTACCCCTGTTACACCCTATGCCATCTTATGAGAGGACTCCCCTCTCTATCAGGAACACCATCTAGTGGCATGATCTTATACACAGGTAATGAGGGTTACGTTTCAGGTGTTAGTAGGCTGAAACAGGTTTTTCTTCTGCACTACTTCCACTGTCCTTCTGGCAGTAGTGAGAAAATTGCAGTGTTTGCCCTTCTGGGTAGAATGCAAGTGCATGTCTCCATGTACCTACACGCTCCTTTAGTAGGTGCAGTGCTTCCTGGCAGCCCCTGTGTTTTCAGTCTGCCCTGGCCTTTAACCATCTGATACTTCAGCTGTGGGTCACTATTATCACCCTCCACTAGAATGTGAAAGCCAGCATTAGAGTCCCACTCCCATTTCTCCAAGGAGAGCTCCTCCAGTGTCCTGGTCCACTTTAAGGTCCTGGTTTGCCTGCGTCACCATTAGGGTTTTGTTCCTGTTTGATATGAGGCCAGCTTTGGAATAAAGACTGAAGCCCCCTTTTTTTTTTTTTTTTTTTTTTTTTTTACTTTTCACCATATGGTGATATGACTGTCGGAAAATGAGTTCATCTTTAAAGTTCTGTCACACTTTATCTTCTTAATCACAAAGCTCTTGATCCATTGACTACATAATAATGTTAAAACATTTACTTGTGAGCTGACATAAAAGAAGTAACAACCATACAAATAAATAATAAATCCACCATCAAGTTAAAAAAATTGGAAATGCATTTACAAGATAACAGTAGCATTAATTCTAAGAGATCTTGAGCCTGAAATGCTTCATTCCCATCTAATATGTCTTTCAGCATAAGTCTCATCAAAGTTTGAATGGTCATAAAAGCAAACACAGAAAGGTTGTTGATTTTAGATTGACTTTTAAAATGATTGAAAGGAACAAAAATTAAAACTATTATATATATGTATGTGTGTGTGTGTGTGTGTGTGTGTGTATACATAAACACTCTCTCTCTCGCTATATATATATATATATAAAATATTCCACCTTTGACATTGCACAACAGTAGGGTAAGGGCATATTCCCTTAACCTACTGCACCACACAATCTCATTGAAAAGGTTGCACTCAGAACCTCCATAGAGAAGAATCTTCACTCATAGTAGCATTCACTGTTCCTTACAGGTCAGAAAAGCATCTCATCATATGAGACTTTGCAAGTGTGACCTGTAACCTTCATCATATGTGCTTATTTACTTATCATGTTTATTTATTTACTTGTTTGTTGTTTTAACAAATAATATACCTCGAAAAATGGCATATGTAGCCAATCTTTGTAATAGTAATACAGCTAAACAGTGAAATAAAATAGAAGACTAGTGTACAAGATTCTTAGTTCTCATTTTTCCACATCATAACACTGGAGATGGCAAAACTACCATTGTCACACACCTGAAGAAAATTAAGTCATTATTCTGTTGTTTTATTGACTTTAAGAAATGTCAGCTTTTTCCCCACCTTTCATCCTGCCCTTCACCCTCCTACAGACCCTGTCCAAGGCTACTGGGCCATCATCTTCCACTGCCTCACAACATTTTCTTATTCATTTATTTTGTACATTTGTTTGCTGAGTAATAAAGCTGATCTCATGACCCAGGAACAAGGCAAATAAGGCTATAACATTTGTTGACAAATTTTCCTTTGACATAATATATAGTCAAATAAGTCACATAGTGTCCACATACAAAGAATATTAGTAAAAAAATAGTTGCTGACAGTCAGTACAATAGAATATACGCACTGCAATAATATGCATATTCCAGACTTATACAGCTAATGTGCCAAAATTCAAAAGATTTTTTGAAAGGGGTTAGTACAGAAGTCCATTTTGATTAAACCCCAGCAGATGACATGTCAATTATGATGTTGGAAGTTTTTGGCTGACAGATTCAGCTCAAAATTTTCTCCCTCCCCCGATAGTCCAAAGGAAATACCACAATCCCCCCAACCATTACTAGAGAACAGGTCATCAATGCACTTTCCAAGGCCAGAAACACTGAATAAATAGGCCTCAATAACTTCCTGGAATAATTAATAAACAGCATGAAACATAACCTCTTTGGTCCACTTGAATCCCTTTTTAACTGAAACCTACAGTCAGGTTTTGTGTCCAAGGAATGGAAAATACCTACAGTCATTTCCCTGCACAAAGAAAGGCCAACCACTGATCCAGGTAACTACATTCCCTTAAGTCTGACCAGTCTCATATGTAAGGCCATGGAAAGAATCATCATGAACATGATAAATGAGGACATAGGTAACCTGCAAATGGTGGATCCACCACATTTCTGGTTTGTTAAAGACCATATGTATTAAATCTAGTGGATTTTGAGAGGATCACCAAAGCAATGGGCGAAGGCAACCTGGAAACATCAACAATCTGGAAAAGGCCCATGAAAAATAGCAACAAATCTGTGCACTGAATAACATAAAATTTGTATACATAACTATGCAACTCCGCCCACTCCAATGGAATTGTGGGATACAAATTTTAAATGCAAACTGAAGAACAGACAACCAAAATATGATCATGAAACATAAAATAAGCAGAACAATAGTGTTTTATTTATATGTGAACTTGTGCAAAACTAAAATACAATTTTTTTATAAAAATAAAATTAACTTTGGCTACACTTCAGCCTTCTTCATTAAATAACAGAAATTATAAACCAGAACAAAACTCTTTTATTTATATTATTAACACATGAACTTGTATAAAACTAAAATACAATTCTCTCATATAAAAATAAAATTAACTTGTACTAGTCTACTACTATACATATAAAACAAATTCTTTCTAACAAGTACTGCACTGTGTATCAGCTGGTGAATTTCTTTCAAGAACAAAAACAAGTACAGACAACATATCTCTCAATCTATTAGCACAACAGTCAGCACTCAACAGTTCATGTGATAAAGCCAAGAATGTAAGGGGGGGGACACATCTTGTTATTTTAGCAACTTTTTAAGTTTATAAGAGCAGTCTTTAAAATCTGTCCATATTTTTGGTCCTTTGTTCCTCATCATTTTAGGTTTTGTCCAGATTTCCTGCTCTAAAAGTTAGAGAAGAATGCGCATTACATCTTCAAACATTTACACTAACTTAAAGGGTACATGCCTCAGATAAAAGAAAATACTTAATAAATAAAAAAATAAGAGTTGCAAGCCATACAGAATTTCAAAATGCCACAATGGCAATCATTTCCAATCTGCAAAAGAGGAAAGACAACATAAATCGCACAAAAGGCCTTGCAGGTTCTACTGTATTTATTTTCAAAATCTTGCCTAAAAATAGCACTATGGGGGAAGCAAGAGCCTTTGCCAGCAGCCAAAAGCCTAGTGGTGCCAGGTGCAAACCACATCTTGTAAAGCAGCGAGGTCTGTTGACTATGACTTCCCAGGCTGACAGAAACTGGATCCCTTTGAATTATGACAAAAACTAATCCACACTATAAATAAATTACTTTACATATGTATATCTTAATTGTACTGCCTTTGCTGCCCCACAGCAAGAGATTCTGTGGTTCGATTTTTGGCTGGGGTGCCTTCTGTGCGGAGTCTGCATGTTCTCCCTGTGGTCATGTGGGTTTCCTCCGGGTGCTCTGGTTTCCTGCCACATCCCAAAGACATGCTGTAGGTGGATTAGACACTCTAAATTGGCCCTAGGTGTGAGTGCATGCATGTATGTGCCTTCTGTGGAAGGTTGGACTCTGGGCTGGCAACTCGACACTGTAAAACTCCACTGCCAATCATGAGCGGACAGGTGAGCCGCTGTGGCAACCCCTAACTGGGAAAAAGTCGAAAGAAGAAGAAGAATTATACTACCTTTGCTGTTGACATAGGCTGTACCTGAAAATGCCCACTAACCCATTTATCAAATGGAAAACACTTATTTTTTAAACTGACATGACTTAGCACAACACCCGGTAAGTACACAATGGACACACGACTCATATACATAATTTCAATAATTTGATCTACTGTTCAGTTTTAAAATATTTCCCTTAAACACAGTGATCTTTTTGAAATACTGATTTTAACTTAATCATTTATTAATACAGAAAGTGAAGTGATAATGCACCTGCTACAGACACGTTAACGCACAGTGACATAAGAGAAACATATGCCCTCTCAACAGTACAGATGAAAACATGGAATTAATTTATTATTTAGGAAAAACAGAGTAAGAATGAGGCAGCTATGAACTAGTCAATTAATGGCTGAAGCATACCGCTCATCGAATCCCTCTGCATAATTTACTTAACAGTAGCAGACTGTTGCACATAGGGTGAGGATGCCAAAAACAGCTTCAAATACTAAATAAAGTTCATGCAGTCAAACTTTTGCTTGCAACTACTCCCAAGTCCTGACAGTGTTTTAAAATAAAGCCAAGCCAAACCACATTTTCTAGAATACTGCTACACTACCTACAGCAGTCACAATTTAGACCTAACACATATCTCTTTCTAAGGCCACACCGAAGCATGATACGATAAAGCAAAAACATCCATCGCTTTCTGAAACATAAATGAGCATGCAAACGTCCGATAAATAAATATGGCACTCGCAAATACTAGACTTTAGGACAGGACGTACACGCTGACCATCACGTCTACCCCTGGTGACTGCAGAGTGGACAGATAGGCTATAATTAATTTTTTTTTTTACCTGGAATAGCCACCAGACTGGCCAGAGGAAGTCAAGATAATTTTTTTTCTTTCTCTCTGAGACACACACTCACTCTCAGACTGACTGCTTTATTGTGTGTGCACTGCAACAACAGGACTTTGGACCAGTCAGGCTCTGCACTTAAGTAACGGACTGTAACAGGTAATGGTAAATGTCTCGATCATTTCTGCTACTTGCTTGCTTGCTCCATATTAATTTAAAACAAAAAAAGCAGCTTGAGACTCAAGAGAGTCATCCTCCACCACTACGTTCATTGATCTTCTGTTCTGATCTGATGCTGTTACTGTGTGCTGCTGCTACTTATCCAGGCAACTGATTCCACAATCCAATACATCCATGTTGTAACCACAGGCATGCACGGCATGTACAGAAAAAGGTAAATAGAGACAGTAGAGTAGTACACACCCATCGAGCCCTCAGCCAATTCTGACAGGCTGAAAGTTTGCATTATGAAGCTGATGTCATCATGCATGCCCTATGCACATGATGATGTCGGCAAACACTTTGCCCAAAAAATTTGAAAAAACATCCAGGAAATTCAGGAATTGAAGAGGCCACACAGGAATTCAAGGCACCCCATTATTTTGCCCTCATAACTAGTAAATACAGAGGAATTTGGTATGGTTTAGAGGTATGGGTGAAGGCAGGACTGTGTGCACATTTTCCTCAACCTGGCCAAGGCTTTTGATACAATACCCTACCCAGGCATTATAAAAAGGCTCACTAATTTAGATACAAACCCTTTCATCACCCACTAGATAGCCAACTGGCTCAGTGATTGGAACCAGGAGGTCAAAACAGGTGAAGCCACCTCCACCAAGAGGCCAGTCACTAGCAGAGTCCCCAGGGCTCTGTACTGGGCCAGCTATTTTTGGCATCCATTTCTCTGAAATGGAAGCAAATGCTAAACATTTATGGCTGACTAAGTTTACAGATTATTGCAAACTGGGGTTATCATCAACTCCCCTGCAGACGCTAGCATTCTTCAAGAAGTCCTATGTCTGACTGACAAATGGTGTCAAAGCCACAGTCTCAGACTCATTGCTAGAAAATACATAATTGCACCCTTTGGGAAGTCAACCATCCTGACTAATTATCATGTTGATAATATGCCCTTAAGAGTTGAACTTAAACCAGTGGTCAGGGATCTGTGTACGCACATAAACAGTAGCCTTACCTTCGACCACTACATGGCCACAGTGGTGAGAAAATCCTTTAATGTTGACAACTTATAAGTAAACGCATGGCATCTAGGTCCAAAGAGGTAATTATCCCACTGTACTCTGCCCTTATCAGACCAATCATAGAGGACAGGTCTCCCTTTGGTATGTACCTGAGCACACATATGCAGCAACTAGAGCAACCTCAGAGGTTCCTTACAGAACGAATACCAGGCATAGCAAACCAGCCTTATGAAGAGGGCCTTAAAGCCCTTTCCCTCAGCTGAGTCTCCTATAGATTGCTATGGGGTGAACTATGGGTAGTTTACAAGGAATCTGCAAACCCCACAGTTATGAATCTCCTGCATATTCATAAGTCAAACAGTACCAGAAATACAAGGTCTAGGAGCTGAATTTTGCCTGTGACTTAAACAGAACATGCTGGAGAGACAAATATGTGTCCGAAAGACTGACTCACTTGTGCAACAGGCTTCCCATCCATGTGAAGCTGAGTTAGTCTATGACCAAAGAATGAAAGTTGGCTTACTAAAAAACTTGCTGAAGACAGGCCAGGGTATATTTGACTAGACTGGCATGGCAGTGTTTAAATGAAGAATGAAACAAGTTAGTCTTTTACCGCTCAACCTACAAACATTGAAAGTAAGAACAATGTTCCTTGAAAAGTAACTTTGAAGAAACTACTACCAAGGAGAAATGATTGTATACGTTTATTTCAGATTATACAATGACTGGACATTAATATTCAAAATGTAGCATGCTGATTGGTTAACCCAACTAGTGTGTCTGTTGTAAATCCAAGCATATACCAATGGAAAAAGGTCCAGTCTCCTGGATTTTCTTCCATTAATATATGCCATAAAAATTTCACCTTTCTTTCACTTAAAAAAAAAAATATTAAACTTATAAAACACCACAGACCTGAAACCAATGAGAGAGATGAGGCAGACAAAAATAAAAGGATAATCAGATACGTTACGCAAAAATAGAGAAACATACCTGATTATCTTTTATTGTCTATGTCCCATCTCTGCCGTACCTTCAAAGTCTCCTGGTATCTTTTTCTAATTAAAACAAAACAAAAAAAACAATGAAGATCATCCTTTCTCCGTTGCTTCCTATACACAGCACCTGTCACATGGCACTGATGTATTACGTAAACATGGGAACGAACATACGATATGCATGCGCACTTCATCCGAAAAAGCAGCGGGATATCTGAGGAAAGCTGAAAAACACCACGGAGCTATCATACAAACATGTTATTTAAGAAAAGTAAATCATTTTTTTCTTAAAAATGTCATTGCATAATAGCAATAACCAACTCCGTGGTGTGATATATTGAAGATTTACCCACGTTTGGCTTTGTTTATTCACTTGGGCTTCACCCTCATGATTAAACCACACCAACCATGGGTAAATTTTCAATATGAAAAGATAAAAATAGCCAGCAACAGGTAGACTGCGAGTAATAATAGAATTTAATGGTATTAAGACTGCATCAAACAGACCGGTTTCGGCCTGGATTTAACCTGGCCTTCTTCAGTGTTATCAAAAAACAGAATTACATACCAAAAACCTATAAATAATAAAAGGTAAATGAGAAAATGAACATGATTGGCTGACAAAAAGCATCATCATAAATATTCATTAAGCCCTGGATTAAACAGAGCACCAAGTTTAGTAATCCATTTCTTCTCTTTGATATTATGTTTATTGTGCCAACCAGATTTGTGAATGTGATCCCCAATAATCTCATCAATAATAATAAAATGAAATTTAGCTGCCTGATGTTTCAGTGTGTGTTTATATAAAGCATTAGTTAGTCTTTTACATTTAATGTCACTCAAATGCTCTGACAAACGTAGCTTAAATGGACTGGAGGTCTGACCGATATAGAATGAATGACAGCTGCAACTTGCCATGTATATAACCCAATCCATGTTACAATTAGCAAAGAATTTTATGTCATAAACTGTACTACTATTTTGGCTGGTAAATTCTTTAGATCTCAGAATGTATTTACAATTATTACAATGGCCGCAAGGAAAACAGCCAGTAAGTTTATCACCCAATATAGTAGTTTGATAAAGCTGAGGTAACAAGATTATTGGGGATCGCACTCACAAATCTGGTTGGCACAATAAACTTAATATCAAAGAGAATAAATGGATTACTAAACTTGGTGCTCTGTTTAATCCAGGGCTTAATGAATATTTTATGATGATGCTTTTTGTCAGCCAATCATGTTCATTTTCTCATTTTCCTTTTATTATTTAAAGGCTTTTGGTATGTAATTCTGTTTTTTGATAACACTGAAGAAGGCCAGGTTAAATCCAGGCCGAAACCGGTCTGTTTGATGCAGTCTTAATACCATTAAATTCTATTATTACTTGCAGTCTACCTGTTGCTGCCTATTTTTATCTTTTTGTTACATGTTTTTGCCGTGCAACTTCCTCTGTGCAGGGGAGCTCTTTCCTGATACACGATGTTTCATTTCCTGCTGGGGACCCATGGTGTGCTGTGAGGACGTGTTCGCATTTATGCTTGTGGCTGGCTTGCATCGTTTTTGAATTTGGAGACTTCTTTACTTTGTTGTTGTATATTTTTATAATCTAAGTAACCTTTGTGTCAACGAACGAAATATTGAGGTCCATGTTACTTTTTGTGAGTGACTTCTCTTCTTTACACTAGTGAGGAAGTTTTTGAGCTGCGTGTTATACTACTATGGGCATCTGACGATATCTACAGCTCGAGGGATATATTTCCGAGGTTCGAGTAACTTATTGGATTATTTGGGTCGGATTATCATCGATGACTGTGGCATTTTCCGTAAATAACGAAATTTGAAATTTTTTTATTATTGCATGCATGCTTTTGGTGGTTAGTGTATTATTATTTATTTAAATTGGACAGTGCCGTTTTCAATACAAGTGGGCAGTTTGCTTTGGAAGGCCATAAAACATCAGACTTTGGACTAGGAAATGGACAAGGGTGTTTGGATTACTATCGATCAATGCTTAGGTGTTCGACTCTGCAATGTTGCTATTATGTTCTAATGACAATCGTGCCTTTGTTTTATGATTGTGGGCGTTGTTTATGGACATTTTTTGGACATAAACTAACATCATTTATACTTATTATCTCAGGAAATTTTCTTAAGAAATCTTTTTCCATGCTTCTGTGTTCTATTTGAAACTTTGGACACTTCAAACATGGTAACGTGCTTGAACAAATAATTATATTTTGGTGATTATATTAGATTTTTATATATACGGAAGTGTTTTCTTACTTTCAGACTCCTTGAAATATTGGACCTTACATTTCAATTATGATATTTTTGGTTCTGTTTTTTGCACAGTTCATACCAGTTTTCTGATCTCACAGATATTGTTATGTTTCACTATCTGTGAACACATTACATATATGTTTAATCAGTATTGCTGTCAAATCATCACAATTGTGGTTTAGGCATATTTGCAAAGTATTATTCATTGGTTTAGTTATATTTTATCTTGAAATCTACAACTATGTTTTGGACTAAGGCTAATTGGTGGCTGCCACATATGCTTTTCATAATATACTTTGTTTAAACATTGCTTTTTTGGAAGGCTTAGCTAGCAGAATTTATTTTCCATTCTTGGGTTGATTATCTAGTTCAGGGCTGGCTAGTTACATATTTTTATATACAATATATTTTTTTCTACATGTTTTTTCTCTTTGACTCCTTGGAGATCATTTAATTATCATATTCATGTGTACATATACATGTTATTAGGCTGTTTATCAGCCAATTTATATATTTTTAGAGTGCCTTACATTATACCTATACTTGATTGGCTTGCTATACCATTATTGTCCTGTATTGGACGTGGCTAATACTTTAAGAATATTGGATTGTTGCCATTATTGTCCAACTGTTGATTGATTACTTTTTATACAGGGTGTGGTTATTTTTCAAATTGTGCTTGATTAATCCATTAGTAAGCATGGATTTAAACAAAATATTTTTGAATTTATCCTCTGACAGGGATGATCTTGCAGCTTTTGGAATTGGTGAGGTTTCCAATTCCACAGGAAATATTACTTCCATGAAACCTGAACAGTGCTGTGAGAAATTATTTTGTGATTTAAATAAAAATATGAAAGCACTCAGGCCTTTTGTTTGGCACTTCAAACTATTTAAAGCTTATTTGGTTAAAGGTACGAGTCCAAGGGGTCTTTGAGTAAAAATCCAACCCTTAGTAGCAGACCCTGATGATTTATTAACAACAGAATGGTTATCTATCAAGCAAGAATGTTCAATGAAGTTTGTTGAATGTTTATCCAAGTTTTATACTAGGGCTATTGATAAAGAAACCACTAAGGTGATACAACTTATTGAAGATTGTAATCATTACCAGGATGAAACATTTTTTTCTGCATTACTATCTAAACTTAGTTCAGACTTGCTGAATTTTGATGCTCAGCTTAAAGAAAGGAAACTTAAAAAATGTTCTCGTGATCAAACTGATTATGAGAGGGGACAACCCTTTAAGTACACCAGACATGTAAGGTTTCAGGATATGCATAGTAGTAATACTCCAAATTCTAAAACGAAACGTCCACGTTCCATTCTTAAAGGACGTGGCAATCAGAATGACACTACTGATTATGAGACATCATCTGGCACGGACACTGAAACACAGCACACCATGGAGTCTCCGACTCCTAAACGCAAAAACTACACATCCCCTTTAGATCACACCGGGGGAGGAGGGGGGGGGGTAGAAAACACAAAAAGAGTTATAAGTCTACCACAGAACCTCATGGAAGTGTTAACGAACAAGTAAATTCTGTTGTTGTTAATAATGTCTGTAACATCTCCAATACTGTATTAACCCCGGAACAATTATCTTTGCTCAATAAAGGTTTATCTTTTATACCTGTTTTTTTTGTATCAGAGGACACTTTTGCCCAGGATCTATCTACATTTTGTAGATTGATTAACCTTAAATTATTTTTTCAGGATAAGGGAGCAGAACAACAGACTTTGGATGATTTCAAATATCATGCCTCCTCCTTTATACCACCCATGCATCCTTCTGTTTATCTGTTCTTACGTAGTGTACTTAGGGATTTACATTTTGTGTCTAATACACGTCCACCTATGTTGAATAATATGTCTGAGTCTGACTTATCTTGTTTGAATGAGCTTGTGCAGAACAAGGAACTGGTGATAGTTAATGCTGATAAAGGTGGAGCAGTGGTTGTGATGAATTGGACTGATTATGATATCGAGACACACAAGCAATTGGATGATGCCAGGTATTACACCAAAATGCCACTTGACCCCACCTTTATGTTCAAACAACAAATTGATAGTTTCTTATGTTCTGCACTGGACAATGGTATTATAACATCTAAAATTGTTAAACATCTAACTATTGCTGATCCTGTTAGACAGTATATTTATTTTCTACCTAAGATACATAAAGAATTTTTACATCCACCAGGTAGACCCGTTGTGTCTGGTATTGGATCGTTAACTGAGCCCCTATCTGAATTTTTGACCAGACATCTTAAACCTTTGCTCTCTTGGGTTAGATCTAGGATCCAAGATACTACTCAATTTCTAAGTATTATTAATGATATGCAAATTGAGGAAAACTGGTGGCTATGCACATTAGATGTTAGTTCATTATACACCAATATTCCTCATTGGGCGGGTTTGGATGCGATTGAATACTGGCTGTATAAAGCTAATATGTATCAACCTGCTTCAACACCTTTTTGATTAATCTTACCGAACATGTGCTTACAAAAAATGTGTTTTTTTATGATAAGGAATGTTACCTACAGATTAAAGGAACTGCTATGGGGGCATCTTTTGCCCCCATCTATGCTGATTTATTCATGGCATACATTGAAGAAATCTTGATTTATGATGATACCCATAATTTGTTTTTGCCTGAAATTGACATCTGGCGGAGGTATTTGGGTGATTGCCGGATGGTGTGGAGATCTGATATTGAATATCTCAATGAATTTATGGAATATCTAAATGATAATAAATGGGAATTCATTTCACGATTACTTATGATCGAGACCATATAACCTTTCTGGATGTTTTGATTTCCAGAAAAGAGGATAATACCTTGAACACAGAGGTATATAGGAAGTTCCCACAATATAACACCCTACTCCATGCCTCCAGCTATCATCCAAAACATATTGCCAGGAACATTCCTAAATCACAATTTATTAGAATTAGGCGCAATTGTTCGGATGAGGATAGTTTCAAACATCATTGCCAGGATTTACATGATAGATTCATCAATAGGGGTTATAGTTCGGGCTATGTCACTATGGCACTGAATCATGCATCGGGTCTCATCAGACAGGACTTATTGACATATAAAGATAAACCTTTGTCTTCAAATATATTACGTCTTACTACTACTTTTGGTAGAAATACCAATAGGTTCATGGATATTGTAAATGACAATTGGAATATATTGAAGGCAGATGCTGTATTAAACACCTTGATTCCTAATGTTTGCTCATTTTCCTTCAGGAAAGGAAAAAACTTAGGGGCTCACTTTAATCACTATAAGCACCACTCTGATTCCATGTTACCTCAGCTTTATCAAACTACTATATTGGGTGATAAACTTACTGGCTGTTTTCCTTGCGGCCATTGTAATAATTGTAAATACATTCTGAGATCTAAAGAATTTACCAGCCGAAATAGTAGCACAGTTTATGACATAAAATTCTTTGCTAATTGTAACACGGATTGGGTTATATACATGGCAAGTTGCAGCTGTCATTCATTCTATATCGGTCAGACCTCCCGTCCATTTAAGCTACGTTTGTCAGAGCATTTGAGTGACATTAAATGTAAAAGACTAACTAATGCTTTATATAAACACACACTGAAACATCAGGCAGCTAAATTTCATTTTATTATTATTGACAAGATTATTGGGGATCGCACTCACAAATCTGGTTGGCACAATAAACTTAATATCAAAGAGAAGAAATGGATTACTAAACTTGGTGCTCTGCTTAATCCAGGGCTTAATGAATATTTATGATGATGCTTTTTGTCAGTCAGTCATGTTCATTTTCTCATTTGCCTTTTATTATTTAAAGGCTTTTGGTATGTAATTCTGTTTTTTGATAACACTGAAGAAGGCCAGGTTAAATCCAGGCCTAAACCGGTCTGTTTGATGCAGTCTTAATACCATTAAATTATATTATTACTCGCAGTCTACCTGTTGCTGGCTATTTTTATCTTTTTGTTACATGTTTTTGCCGTGCAACTTCCTCTGTGCAGGGGAGCTCTTTCCTAAATTTTCAATATACCACACCCACATCATCGGTTATTGCTATAATAAAACACAATAAAATGTTAAACACTTTTAGCAACTAGCAGTCCCATCTGGGTTTTACACCTGTTCCTATACAAGTAACAAAAGTTTGGTGGTTGCAAGGAGGGGTACCTTCAAATGTTATAATTGCACTCAGTGCAAATATATTGTGGAAAGTTCGTATTTTGTTATCCTAGAACCAAGCAAGACTAACCTAGATGAGTTTTTTTCACGTGTAAAACCAATACGCTGTTCACGTGGCATGTTGTTTCACCTGTGATTCATTTTTCATAGGGAAGATGAACAGAGCATTAAAAAAGAGAATTTATGAATACGAATATGTCATTTCCATCAAGTACACAGATAATGGCCTAGCAAAACATTCTGCAGAGTGTCATCAGTTCAACAATTTTGTTTTCAGTGTTATAGATTGTTTCTTTGGATTTTAATGGTGATAGGGCACTGAACTGGAATACAGGAAGCTTAGATGGCAAATTTTATTCCATGCTTACACTGCACCAGGATTAAATAGTCATGTTAATTATAAAGTGTTTTTTTCCCAAAATCAGTATAGGAACAGGTAAAAATAATTTTATATTTTTAGATTGTTCACAGGTTTAGATTTTTCCATGCATTTTTGGTTCTTTTATTCAAGCTTAATATGGTATAGTCATTATTGTTTATTAAGTTTTGTCTTAATTGTGCCATGTGACAGGAAATTTTGATTGGAGGGTATTTAAAAGATCTGTTGTAGAGGATGTTTTATGTTCTGATGAAGGCAATAGTTGCTGAAAGCTTAACATTTTATTGTGTGTTCTGCAATAAACGTGGGTATACATTTTTTCTCGCCGGTGGTTTCTTCAGAGTTTTGTTTATTTTTCCACTATCTCGTGGCTTCCCAATATTTTTTCCTTGAAAATTAGGTATATAAAGCTTAAAATGTGGACATCTCATTAGCATACAATTTGAATACCAAGTAGAACATAACTCTTTCTACTTTCAGTAGGAATATGGTATACTACTCAAAAACACATTTAAAAACAATGAGTGACAAAGCTAATGAAAAAAGATAAGCAACTTATCAGAAAGACAATGTAAAATCAGTAGACTTTAATGAACTGTTTTGCAAAATTCTGCCACAAAGGGTTATTTATTTTTGCTTCAGGAAAAACAAAGATGCAAGATGTGTTTCCTCTTCCTTTAAATTATTGTTACCATTAGTATGTTGGTCATATAGAGTGGTATTTTGTATACTTGACAGCTTCAAAAACACATATGACAAGGGGTTTCAGAAAATAGGAAGATGCACCCAAAAATATGGACATCTTGTGTAGGGGTAAATCAGGCCTGAAAATAGGAATATTCCTCCAAAATAGGAACATTTGAGAGATCTGAACAGAATCAGTTTTTACAGTACAATGTAAACCACTTTATTTGACCATGTTATCCCCAGAAATATAACAATAATTGAAAATGAAGAAGAAATCTGTAAATATAGTTTTTTTTTAAGAAATATTGGTGGTGACATAAATAATGTTCCTGTCTGCCAGCCTAGAGCTAGAAGCCTCAGCAACAGAAGCTTAGCAAACCATTGCACTTTATCAGAGAAATAGGGTGAGATGGTAAACCCACCACCTATACTGCTGATAACCCTGGTTTAAGTACCAGCTTGTATGCCAAATGGACATCGGGGGGGGGGGGGTGCGGTGTGGACTCAAGGGGCTAAAGTCCTGCTTACCCTCCTTGGGGTAATTTTTTTCCACAGTGTCAATGAGTTTTTGCTGGAGATTCAAGGCAGGTTGATAGAGGAAAGAGGGGTCAGTGGGTCAGGGGCATCTGTGTGGATGTGGAAGGACAAGCACAGACATGTTACAACCTTGAAGATACTGTACATGAAGCACCTATGGGTAGCTGACATCGAAGGTAGAGAGTAACCATCCTATGGATGCAGTATGATGCCCATAAACCCTGCCATTCATCCTATAAGATGAAAAATAAGCACCAGTGTGGCCTGTAGGACTTGCCCTACACTTGGACGAGTATACAGTGGTTGAGTTCAAGCTCACTGATTTATTTTCCCTGCTTTACAACTGGATGATTGCATTTTAAAAAGAAAATCATGAATGGTATGATTTTGGTTTGCATTCTGGCAGTGAAGTTTTTCTATTTTGGGCTTTTATTTTTTTCTTTGTAGTTACATGACCATTTTATTTAATTCTTTATTTCATCTAATTAAAGCTTCAGTGAGTTTTCTGTTGAAGAAACATGGGAAAGCGGATAAAGGTATGGTTTCTCAATTTAGAGGTAAACAAAGGGCACCTAATTTAATGTTCCTGTTTGTGTGATGCTGTTTAACATTTGAAAAATCATCTGTAATGAGTACTTTGCTATCAGTTCATTTAGCTAGGCTTGATGCATTGACATCTGAGGTAGTTGCAGTATGTTTTGTCATGTTTAAGGTGTAGTACATTTCCTGGGTATTTATAAAAGTGTACTCTCTTTTATAGTTATTATTATTATTTTTGGCACCTATGTATGACTGAACACCAGCAGTATAGGTGAATAGGAGATGAGGTATTTTAGTTTTTGTGATATCCTGGCAACTTGGATGATTTGTCAGTGGATTACCTCACACAACTAACATCAGAATTTTGTGTCAGTACAGACACATCACTTTTGCTATATATTCTGGACTATGTTCCCTTACATCTTCTGAGGACCCTAGTTTGTCAGCAAAGTCCTCACCACCATGCAGGAGGAGGAGGGTCAGTAAAAGGCATTCAGTCCTCCTAACATAGCTGGTCTAGTGATACCTGATTGGGTAATCAAACCATGACCACTGGCATTACAGACAAAAACCTTTCTCTGTACCAACAAAGTAGACTATAATCCAGCTGGATTCAAGCCAAAAGCAGAATAATTTTTTAGCTCGGTATGCTTTACTGATTTAGGATGCTATAACATATACACGGACAGAATGTCCAATGACATGAGTCAGCACGAAGGGAAAACAAAGAAGGAATTTTAACCCATAGAGAAAACATGATCCATTTTCTCTTCTTTCACCAAACTGGTACACAGAACATTTCAGTATAGCAGTTGCTTACTGACCGTTAACACATAACATAAAAGAAATACAGCAAATCTACAATAAAACTGAGGTTGATATTAAGCACACAGAGATAAAAAAGTGTACTGTTTAAACTCTCCTTTGACACACACAGGATTAGACAAGACTAATGTTCTGCTCACAGAAGAGCAGTTTATCTTTAGTGCTTTCTTCCATTTGTCAAACCCTTTTATCACAGTGGCTTACCAAGGCTTGAGCAGTGAGGTAGTAGCTTATAAAGACGTAACATTGAGCATGCAGTCCTTGCACTATCATTTAATCTAGGATATTCTGTGTCAAGAAAACATCTGTGCCCCTAGAAGAGATGTTGTCTTATTGCATCAGTCTCCTTTAAGACGTTCCCCCTTCATTAGCTCCTCAGTCACAGTCCTGCTGTGAGCAGACAGCTTTTTCTCCAGTTTGTATCATTAAAAAAGTGAATATCTGCACTCAGAATTGTCACCATCTGTCTGACTACCAGCTCTTTAACCCCTTTACCAAGCATCCTAATAGATGAAGCTTACCCACCTCAAGTTATTATCCTAAAGCATGATAGAGGAGGGCAGTTAGAGAAACAGAAGTGTAAACTGTCAGCTGCATCATCTCCTCTCAGACTTGCACACATTGAAACATCAGCACCTCATGATACTAGATGCCACATAACAGTAACGGTATACCAGTTAAAAATGGCCTCTGTCCACTACCTTCTTGCTTTTCAGGTCCTTAAAGAAATATTTGATTTTTTTAACTACAAATGAAAGAAAGATAACCATCTTTTATGCAACAGCAGGAGCTCTTTTATTATTAAGATGAGAGGTAGTATTCTTAAGGAGTGGTTTAAATTAACTATCAGATTCATTTTCAGAATATTAACCCACCCAATGAATGATACCCCTGTGGTGGCCCACTTCTCTGAATGAGTTTTGGAAGTCATCGCTTTTTTCCTAGTTTGAATTTCTACAACTATCATTTATAGGTATCTCCATGTACCAGTATCCTTTGCGGTTCCATATTTGACTGCAACCACTGCGATGAATATTACCTGCAATGGGTTATCCGCTATTTGGTTTCCATTAAGTTTATAAATGGTGGTGCAGCAGTTGCATTGTCATCTCATAGCAAGAGGTTCTCCAGTTTGATTCTCAGCTGGGAGTGCCTTCTGTGTGGAGTCTACATGTCCTCCCTAAATTCATGTGGGTTTCCTCTGGGTTCTTTGGTTTCCACCTACTTTACAAAGATACGCATCAGGAGCATTTCTCCCCAGGCCTCCTCTGAAAATTGGCTCATTCCAAGTCGGGCTTTCCCAATAAACAAATGTTAAATAAATAAAATTCTTTGTAGAAATCATCTTACTGAAATAACTGGGAAACTGACCGAGACCATTGACCATCTGCATATGCCACTGCTTTCACATAAACTCCTGCTATGATCACTAGCCTAATTCTTGCAGAGCTATTAGTGAAAGTAAATAAGGATCCCAGTACCATATTAAACAAAAAGGGGCTTAGAGAGGATCCTAAGTGATCCTTGATAGCAGTAAGCAGTAGATCTAGGGGGTCTATATTGAATCAGTAAATGCTTAAAAAAGTGAATGCTGATTCATCGACCCTATGTAAGCGAAAGCTTACAATCCTGAACACCCGGAACAGCAATTTGTTTCTTCCAGGAAAAACAATCTCTTGGCCAGTTTTGGGAGTTTGCCATTTCCTCCACTATGGTGTGATCTCGGAGTTGGTATACTTAAGTAGGGGGTGTGGGGGGCAAAGCCCCCCACATTATATACTGTTTTAAGATTTTTTTATTTTTGTGGGACAGCAGGAAAAAAATTGTTTTCCCGAGCGTTCGGGATTGTAAGCTTTAGCTTACATAGGGTCAATGAATCAGTGTTCACTTTTTGAAGTGTTTGCTGATTCAATATAGACATGATCTAGGAGTACCTCATTAAGACTGACGTCAAAAGTGGAATGCAATTCATGCACAAGGTCCATAATCATCTCTTCCAAAAATGTAAGAAGAGAAGTTCAACTGACTTTGTAAGATTCCTGCTTAGCATCTTGCAAAATAAATGCAATGTTACAAAAAATATTCACCGTGCTCCACTTCTAATAAAAATTATTTGCCTCAGAGTCACCGGTCTGTTGCAGTTGCATTTGAGCCTTATATGTGCATATGTCTTTTAATATTTGATGCTTTTAATGTTATTAAGTTCCATATATGTCACCTGTTTTCCTGTATATTATTGAGCAGTGTGAACATAAAGCTGTGATGCCCGTGCACTGGCCCAGCAATCAAGGGGCCTCAGTCCTCACCACTAACACCAGTGAGGGGCATCCATGCAGGGAAAGGATAATAAATACACACACAGTAAAATACAATTTTCCTTAAGGGCACACAGAGATCACAGTCAGTCTGGGGCTGGTTTCTCCCTTTCTCTCCAGGTACCCAATAAGACCCCCCCACTGGCACAGCTATAAGGTCCAGATCGCAGCCTAGTGGGCAAGCTAAAACCTCCAGCACCATCTCTGTCCAACCATTACTTCATGTCCTTCCCAAGTAGCTGACACAACACACTTTGAGATAAGAGTTTATACAAACACACAGACATTTCTGGGGAAGGCTGGCACAGGTTCTCCAACTGTGTCCCTTTTACCTAGACTATATGGTCGAAATCACTGCTGCCACCCAATTAATATTTATCAGCTACTCAAAGGCCCTTATGAAAGGATGTCTAATTATACTGTGCAATATTATTATCCAAATGGTAAGTGTGACCCAACAGTCAAGACTTATTTGGAGTGATTTGGTACAGCATCACTATATACATGCAATGTAATCTTAGAGCTTAAATTATCTCTACAAAAATAGCCACAGTTGAAAGGTTTAAAAATATTTAATAATTAATAAAAACACAAAACAATACTTCTTACTACACAGTGCTAGTCAAGAGTTCAGAGATCACAGAGAAATACTTAAAATAATACAGTAGAAAGGCTCTGACGTCAGAGAAAAACAAACTAGTCTAATCTTCCTATTTCCTAGCTATATCTAAGAGAAAACACAGTTCTAAAATCCTACTTACATATAGACACAGGCAGAGTGGTGAGTTAAATGTTCTCAAGACAAATGCTCAAATGCGCTCATTCTTTCTGTCCTTAAATTGATAACACAGTACCACTGATTCATTTCAGATTACATCATTTCTTTCTGGTTCCCAGGCTAATAGACTCTCAGATGTTAATAGCCATTGATCTTGCAGCTGGTCAGGAAGCCAGAACAATAAAGACATACATGCAAATTCTAGCCATTAACTCTGGCCTCAAAACAATAGGCAGAATGCCTTTATCTAGACATTTCGGCTCTGAGTTTTGACATCAAAGAACTGCCTTATCAGCTTTGTAAAAGCAGAGTGCACTGTTGTTACATTTTTTGCAGTTCCACATTTAACACCATTTTCCCATTTAAGAGAACAAGCCAGTGGCTTATATTAATATTTACAAATGACAGAATTATCTACAAAATTCTATCTGGCTAGGCTGGCAGCCTTCACCTATCTTCACAAAAGCTAATGGAGATGGCAACATTTATTTATTTATTTACATTTCTTAACCAGGGAGTGGCCATGCAGCCCATTTTCAGTGGAGACCCTGGAGAGAAAAGCTCCACACACAATAGCATTGACCAATAAGAGTACAAAATCATAAAAACAAAATTACATACATATAATAATACACTTAATACAAAACATTATACATGCATATTCAAGAAGACCAGAGATAGAATTAGTCACAGATTATACTGTAAACAGCATTGTAGATAATGAATATCAAATGAATGTAAATGATTGATAGAGAAACATTCATGGTGACATCAGTCATAGCACATTTAAAGTATACATTATGTACAGTGCAGCTAGAAATTCTAAGTGGGCTAAAGTCAGAGGTAAAGTTCCTTTGAGAGGGGAGTAGAGAAAGTATTTAGGGAGGGAGGATGGATTACTCGGGGGAACAGCAAGCAGATCCAAGTGGATTTGAGAGGTTCTCTAGTTTTTGTTTTAAAGGGAGAGTAGTTGGGAGAATTTTGAATGTGTTGGGAGAGAGCATTCCAGACCTTGGCTATTTTATTAGACTAGAGGCAGTCAGCATGGTAGTTGTGCGACTGGGTTATTTTTTAGCAATTCTGTTTGAAGATCTAAGGGACCTTGTACTAACTTGAGGTTGAACTCGGGAGAAAAGTGCAGGGCATTGGCTGGGGTTGTGTATGATTTGGTATGTGATGGTAAGATGGTTTAGTGTCAACAGGTTGGGAAGCTCAAGTCAATTCAGTTGTTGGAGAACAGAACAGTGATGAGATTTATGGGGATGACTGCTGGCAAATTTTACAATTTTATTATAGCAAGATGATAGGTTGTTTAGGTCAGTTTTTCACAGATGTGTAAATATGTGTGAGCAGTAGACTAAGGTAGATAGAAGTTGGAATCTAGCAGTGGCTAGTCTGGCTTGGTTTGTCAGGAAAGGTTTTTCACGGTAGAGATTCAAGTTTGGCATGGACTTTTTTTGATTGCCAGGGAAATGTGAATATTAAATTTCAGTCTGTCATCTATAGTTACACATAGGAGTTTGGTATGGTTTGTGGGTTCAGTTTTGTCTCTACTGGTGGAATGAATAAAGAGGGCTGGAGGGTGGTTACTGGATGGTTTGTTGGTGAAAATCATTAGCTTGGTCTTATTTGGGTTTAGAATGAGTTGTTGGTTTGATAGGTAGGTTTCTATTTCCTGAAATGATTTTTGAGTCTTGTCTTGAGAAGTTCTTGGAGGGTTGGAGCAGAGCAGATAAGGGACGTGTTGTCTGTGTATTATATGACTGCAGCAAGTTGTGTTGCTGAGTT
Organism: Protopterus annectens; assembly: GCF_019279795.1. Classification (NCBI taxonomy): domain Eukaryota; kingdom Metazoa; phylum Chordata; order Ceratodontiformes; family Protopteridae; genus Protopterus; species Protopterus annectens. The sequence continues at coordinate 186,748,774 of NC_056749.1, forward strand.
TATACTATTAGTAAATGGGATAAAAATGAGGGGCCGAGTATGGACCCTGGGGTACACCAGTGGACAATGGTAGCAGATTTCAGAGATTTTTTGTCCATTTGGTGGCCTGTTTACGGTCAGACAGGTAGCTGTGAAACCATGTAAGTGCTGATGAACTGAGATGGTAAGTGGCAAGTTTGTTCAGGAGAAGTTAGTGGGAGACAGTGTCAAATGCCTTTGACACGTCTAGGAAAATTGCTGAGACTAGGAGACCATTGTTCACGAGGTGATGAATTGAGTCAGTAAATGATATTAAGGTTGTGTTAGTACTATGCTTGGGCCTGAATCCATGATGGGAATGGGATAGTAGGTTGTTATTGATGAGGTGATTTTGGAGTTGTTGGTGAATACATTTCTCTAGGATTTTAGCTTTGGGTGAAGGATGGCAATGGGATGATAGTTTGTGATTTCTCTGGAGGGGCCACCCTTGTGGAGGGGGATGATGTGTGCAATTTTTCAGAGGTGAGATACATATTGTTCAGAGATAGAGTGACTGATAAGGATAGATATAGGATAGGTGATAGATTGAGCAGCAATATTTAAGAATTCATTGGGGAGTTGGCCTGCAGCTAGGCAGCATGGTTTGAGTTTGCTGAGGACCTTTTTTATGTAGCAGGCTTGGACAAGTTTAAAGGAGAAAGAGTTGGTGGTGATAGAGGGAGGGACAGAGATGTAGGTTTTGGTGATTATCGAGGAGGGAGGTGATTCAGTTAATAAAGTGGGAGCTGAATTGGGATGCTATGGATTCAGAGGCATTGGATGTGGAAGGGGTGGGGGTGAAGGTGTTACCTGGGTTAAGGAGGTAGTTAATAGATTGCTAGGGTTGTAAAGGAACTTTACTTGAGAGATGTGGAAGTAGTATTTTTTGTCATTTTTTATACATTTCTTTGTTTGGTTCATTAGCTGCTGATATGAGGTGAGATCCAAGGTAGCTGTTTGGATTTGATATGTATTTTTTTTATGGGGGCCACACTATTTAGTAGGTCAAGGAATTTGTTATTACAGAATTCAACTGCAAGGTTCAGGTTGAGGCTTTTTAGTGGTGACCAAATGCATTGCTGAAGCAGTAGGTTGAAAGTATCGGGGAAACATTTTTCTTACAGCAGGTGTATATGAAAGGAAAAATAGATTGTGTTTGGATTATTTTTCTTAGTAGGTAGGTGAGGGTATGCTCACTAAGGCTGATTGGAAGCTCAGGTTAGGTTTGTTGGTTAATATCCAGTCAAGTACAGATTCTTTTTTGAGAGCGTCTGTCAGTACAAGTGGGGCAGTTAATTTGGTATAGCTGTATAGATTGATAAAGCTAGTGAGGCTCTTGAAAGAACAGGAAAGCCAGTCAATATTAAAATCATCTAGGATGATAGTTTCTTGACTGAAAGCGGTGGAGGACCAGGAGGGGAGATGTTCAATGTTGGGAAGGTTCTTTCCTGGGGGCAGGTAAATGGATATGATAATCATGGCTTTGTGTGAGTTAATAAGTACATGTATAATGAGCATTTCAGCATTGGGCATGTCTGGTGGGTTTGTGTTTAGTTTTTCTACTTTAAGGGAGTCTTTGAACATAACAGCTACACCACCACCTCTTCCGTTTAGTCTATTTTGCCTTATTATGTTAGAATTTTGGAGAGTAATTTCAGGGTCCTTGATATGTGTGGTTTTAACCAAGTTTCAGTTAAAATGGCTATGTCAGGAGAGTAGGTGGTTATGATAGTATGAAATTGTGTGATCTTATTTACTACAGTTCTGAGATTGAAGTTGGTGATTAGTAGGTCAGATATGGAAATGACTGACGGGGGGGTTGTATATTCATAGCAGGGGTGTTGTGGTTTCTGGTGTTTAGGTTAGAGTTGGGGAGGCGTATTTGTGTTTTGTTTGTGTCATAGCTAGGGCCAGGGTTAGGATACATATCTACTAATAGTTTTATGTGAGTTAGGCAGTGCAGTAGTGTGTGTGTTAGTTTTTTATGAGATGGCATCTGAAAGTGGGGATAGACAGGCAAGTGGATTTTTTTATGATTGAGACAGTAAAGAAGGGAGTAGGTAAAAGAGTAGAGTTGCGGGCTGATTTGAATGTAAGATTTGGTTAGAGGTGGGGGTTAGATGCTTGATAGTGTAGGGGAGCTACTGTATTGGATGTTATAATTATGGAGCTTTGTAGAGCTTATAGGTTAGGAAGAGAAGACCTGATAGAATGGAGTGGTACAGAAAGGGTAGTAACAGAGCATGGCTGGGGGAGATTACAGAGATAAGCTGGGAGAAATGAGGTTGAGTAGACTAGGGGAGGCAACAGAGGGAGGATAATGTGAGCTTTATGAGCAGTAAGGATTGGTTGAGTAGAGATGGGTGGGGGATGATTGGCAGGGGGAGTGATGATTGGTAAATCAGGAAAAGGGGTGTGGTTTCAATAGGTATAAATGTAATGAAAGATAGGGCGCGCCCACCAGAAGCACTTGTGAATGGAGTAAGTTGGCCTAGAATAGCAATTTCACACAGTCAGAAAACAATCAGAGAGGTAAGGTAATTCACTAGAATTCTGTAAGTTTACTTGTGAACTATTAAAGTTAAAAGGAAAAGGTCTGGAAGAAAATATAGGTAAGTGGATTAGTTCCAAAAGACAAGTATTTAGAACTGAAAGTTTCCCGTAAAATCGTGTTGGAAGCCTGTGTACTATAGATACGGGTGGGGGTATTGGTTCCTTGCTACTATGCCTCACAGGGAGTCCTAAAGACGCAGAGGTATGTGAGCAATTTCCAAAATACAGGGGGGCAGTACAAGTTAAAAATTAGAGTTTGTCCGTGCAAATAAATGGAATGATCAGAATTCTTTTTTTTTTTTGCTTGATGGCTATGATGCCTGGTGAGAAACTGCACAGTGAAATACACAGTGATTGGCAGCAAGAGAATGGGGAAAATTGAAAATGGCGCGCTTCAAATCCAGGAGGGATAAGTAACCTCTGATTGGCCTACGTGGGTTAGTGCAGAATAGCAATTTCGTGTGTTAGAAAAACAATCGGAGAGATAAGGTAATTCACTAGAATTCTGTAAGTTTACTTGTGAGCTATTAAAGTTAAAAGCAAAAGGTTTGGAAGAAAATATAGGTAAGTAGGACAGTTCCAAAAGACAAGTATTTAGAATAGAAAGATGCCCGTAAAATAGTGTAGGAAGAGTGTGGATTATAGATAGGGGGAGGTATTGGTTCCTTGCTGCTGCCACGCTTCACAGGGAGTGCTAAAGACAGAGGTACGTGAGCAATTTCCAAAATCCAGAGGAGAGTACAAATTAAGAATTAGAGTTGTCACTTAACACCTAATAAATGGAATGATCAGAATTCTTTGCTGGCTTGATGGTTACGATGTCTGGTGAGAAACTGCACGGTAAAATACTTTTCTTTAGGAGAGTATCAAGGCAGTAGTTTATGTGTAGGACAAGCAGGGTGCACTTACAGCGATCGGTAGCAAGGGAATGGGAAAACTTAAAAATTAAACTCACGGTTTATCTACTTATTTCATATTTTCAGGTCTCAACCAACGAACCTCAGCAAAATATTGAGAAGATAAACCCAATGTCAGAGGTCATTTCCAAATAGGGTTGCCACCTTTTCAAATGGCCAAAGTGGGACATTTTCAGGACACACATCAGATTTTACAGGCCAACACATACCCACGGTCAGTACAAAGGATAGAACTTAACTTTTTTGCCTAAATAAAAGCATATTCTTGTAGCATTTTAGTTTCTTATTTTGTTTCTTGTAACATTTAGGGATTTTAGATACAGAATAACCGTTTTATGCAATTATTACATAAAATATAGGACATAATTATGTCCTACAATCTCGGGACATTTGCCATTTTTAATATTTTTTGTCAGGACACAACTGCCCAAAGAGGGACTGTCCCTCGCAAAGTGGGACAGGTGGTAACCCTATAAATGAGATGCGAACCGTAACGCTTTCAAACACAACCATAATAACTTCAAAGAGTGAGAAACATTATACTTTTGAAATTGTTTTATATGTCTTCAACCCAAAACTATCTAAATAAGAAGATGTATGAGTAGAAAAGACATTGATGGCCTATACCTCTTCAACAACTTTTGAAATTTAGTGCAGCTGGGTTTCCTTGGTCATCAGGAAAGGTAGTGATATGGTTGGCATTTTTGGAAAAGGGGGGAAAAATCAGTCAAAAAGATGGCCTTTATCCCACCCCTTTCTGTCATATCTACTTATGATAGTTTTAAACAAAGGATGTCACTGTAGGAGTAAGCTGTGAATTGAGTCTGGATGTTTAGATGTTTGCTGAAACTATTATACTAAGACTTGAAAGTATTTAATGGAATTAATGTGCTTGTTGCATTGTGAGTAACAGATTTTACATACAAGACAAAGGTACACACCATTTCAGTTTGGGCTTAGTGCCAGTTGTCATAGCTTTAATTCTGGAGAAGTTTATTTGAAGGGATTTTACTGCAAATCGACTGCACAGAGGCAAGCTGTGTAGTCAGCTGATTTTATAGGGCTGCAGGTGAGTGAACTGATATCAGTGGGGCCAGGTTATTGGCACAGAGAATAGTATGAATACAAAGAATATTGAGAGGGAGTGAGTTTATGTATAGGAGAAGATAAATGGCTCCAGAACAGATCTTTGGGGTACTTTCATCTGGATCTAGAAGGGTTAAATGAGCATAGGGGATACCTAGAACTCTATAGGTTATAAAGATAGATGCTAACCAGGATAAGTATTGCCTTAAGCTGTATGTTCCGAGTTCAGTTGCAAATAGATGGTTGACTGTTTCAAGCAAGCTTTAGATCTCCACCAAATCAAATTAACTCCACTGTCTGTGCTTTGGAAACTAAGTCTGTTAACATGTTCTTATCCATAGCAGTATAAAATAAACTGCAGTTATGCAGAAAAGAAAATCCTTATTTCTTGAAATTTCATTTATGGACAATCCTGTAATTAAATTCTGCCCTTCTATACCATATTCCATAACACAGGGTAATAAACCCATGACTTTGACTCATACAGCTAGGAACTGGATAGCAGCCCAGGCAGTAGAGAGGCTAGACAGGTAAGATGAGGTTGTGCATTTGACGCCAGCTCATTCATAATAGGGAAGAGAGAGAGGCGGTCCAGTTCACTGCAATGCTAATGCCTAATGGAAAGAGAGGTGTATACTATGCAGTGTAAGAGCTGGGAATGTGCATGTGATTCTGTCAGACATTATTCTCAAGGTAGTCTCTATTACATGTGCATGCAGGAGTCATCAAACCCAGGTAGTGATAGCAAGGCCCTCACATCATGACAGCATGAGTCAGCCAAACATGGGTGGGTTCTGAACTTAAGGCTTTAAAAAGAAAAAATACTGATGGCTATCTGGATGATGGTTTGTCATCTTTGTGACTGGGTCTGTCCTCAATAAGTAAGGGAAAGAATGAGCAAAGTTATGACACAGAAGATATGGGTTTGATGATCTGCCAGCACATGGCAAGCAAAAAAAAAAAATCCCTGCTGTTCATGATTAGGTGATAAGCAAGCAATGTCTTGCCTCTTTTCCCTTAGATGTTTTAATAATACCTAATTAAATTTTCAACCCTTTCCCCTAAGATCATTCCATTTATTTGGGCAGTGACCTAAGATTTGACCAACCTGTATTTGTTGTTGTAAGAAAGTCCATCTATATTACCCAGCTTATAAACAAAGGGTTTGTGTCTAGATCTAAGGCTATCATTGCCCCCTTTAGGCCAGTCATTGAACATAATGCTCCTTTGGCATGCAACTGAGCAGACACATGCAACAACTGAAATGCCCACAGAGATACGTTACTAAAAGGATACAAGGCCTGAACACCAGGTCCTACATGGACCAGCTCAAAGCCCTGTCACTATCCTCTGTATCTTACAAACTGCCAAAAGGTTACCTGTGTCTAGCATATAAGGTATCCTATGACCCATTACTGAGGATTTGCTGTATATCTGAAAGTCTAGTGGCATCAGAAGTACTTGGTCTAGAGAGCTATACCTCTTCTGCAACATCAACAGAATGATTTGGAGGGACAGGTATTTCTCCCAGAGGATATTGCTGTGGTGGAACAAACTCCCCATCCAGAAAAAGCAAAGTTCATCCCTGTACACAAACAACACAGCTTAGATCTAAGGATGGCAAACAGAAAATGTACCTCTAGAATACTCCCTGTACTACTAATGGGGTCTATATCAGAAGACCGAACAATCACAACCGTGAACACTAACATCGAAAAGACCGGAACTCGAAGTGCTTTTTGTCAGATCGTGGTACAGTGAAGATTGGAATATTTGCCCTTTCCTCACTGTAGTGCGATCTGAGTTGGAATATACATTTAGTGGGGGTATGTGGGGGGCACAGCCCCCCAATAGCAAGTTCGAGTTTCTGTATTTTTCGATGTTTCAGTAGTTGTGATTTTTTCGGTGTTGTAATCTAGACCCCTACTAATGGACTGAGGCAACTCCTAAATGTTATCCCATACATGGGTTCACTCACATTATCTATGGTGCAATCCTCATTATGGGAATATATAATTTTTTACCATGGGATGGGTAAGGTTAGCCTGTAGCTAAATGGAATAAGTTATTTAGAGAACAACAGGGGAAAGTGGCTAGGCTTAAAATGGTCCACAAGGGTAGGTAACCTAGTGCTTAAGAACCTACTATGACATAATAATTAACAAGTCATTATATCAGTAAACACAAGATCATTTTAAACAAAACTGATCAGTCAAATTATCTAAAATATAAAAAATTTACATAATATTAGGAGAAGTTACAAACAATTCAGTAAAATGTTCATGCCTTATCTGATGCAGCATAAATAAATGCATAAATAAGTAAATAAATAAATAAATCCATTGCAGTATCTGCTCTTAACCACTTGATGTCACAAAAGCACTTGCTGAACAATCCTTTTTGATATTCCAGGTTTATGACTTGAATATTCCATGTAGTGGTACGACAAAAGGGCATTGTCTCAAAATCCATTTCTTTTCAGATTTGCTCAAGGCACTTTCTCCACCTTCATCACTTTTATGTACATGTAGTCTCTATACTAGTGGGAAAAAAATAATAAAAAATACTTGTGGGTTTACAAGCAAAAAGATGTTCATATAAAACATTTGTCTGTCTTTTATTCCTGTGACAGTAATGTGGTCTGTAATTGTACTTTTAAAATTTTTGCTTGTCTTACCCTCATAATTGCTCCCACAAGTGCAGTGTGCAAAAATGGGCTTTTATAGTTTTGGTGTGTACAAATATGCATCTTTTCTGTGTTTTATAGGTTCCTGAGAGGAGACATGTGCCTTGCCTTCCAAGCAATCGGGGACAATTAGTCCAGGATAATACAATTGTGGAATTAAACTTACCATAACAGTAGATGCTCGAATGTTCACTGCTGTAGTAGCCTTAACTATATGGGTTACATACAGTCAAGGATATAACAGCCGGACAGCTTCCAAAGCTTCAGGGTACCTTTCACTCACCCAAGACCATTAATCAGCTAAATCTGAGCTGAATAAAAAGATAGGCTTGGGTGCCAAAAGTTGTTCAGAGCTTTCATGCCAACAGAGAGTGAAGCTTACCCCTGAAAGGACATTGCTAGAAACAAAAAAAATTGTACACAACCTGTCATACTACACCAAATGTAAGGGGGTGCAGGGAGGCAACAGCTACTGCAGCATTGATGATCTGAATATCTGCTATGTAAGATTACTTACACAACTCCTAACTTACTACATTTGGAAGGTAGAAGGGGAGGGGTTCTGGAGCTCCTGGGGAAAGATTGTTATATACAACTATTAAAGAAAACTTTAGAAATATATTTTGTCTTAAAATCTCAGGACATTTGCCATTTTTTAGGTTTTTTCGTAGGACATGACTGCCCAAAGAGGGACAGGTGGTAACCCTAGTCCTAGCAAAGCATGATCTAGACCTAGAGAAGAAATTAAGCTTGAAGTGCTTTGTAAAAGTAAGTTTTGAGGACTAAGTTGCAACTTCTAGAAAACTTACAAAATCCAACCCATTCCAAAAAGCCATAGATGAAGCCAAGGCCCTGGTAGAATGGACTTTGACCCTGCTTGGAATGGGTTTGTTGTGGTGAGAATAACAAAGGGTAATATCCTGAGACAATCATTTAGAAATGGTCTGTTTTAACACAGATTCTTACCTTCACAAGACATGAACAACTGATCTGCAGATCTGAAAGATTTAGTTCTGTCAAGATAGTAGCTTAGTTGTCTGTGGACATCCAAATTATGGATTATCCTTTCTCCCTCATTTTAGATACAGGAATGAAAACAGGGAGATGAATAGTTTGTCTTAAAGTAAACTTGGATACCACTTTGAGTATTAAAGGAGGATTAGCTCTCAAAGAAACCCTGTATCTGTGGAAAAATGACATAAGGTTAACGTACCTTAAGAGCTTGCAACTCTGATACTATCCTTGCAGAGGTCCAAGCAGTCAGTACAATGGTTTTCCATATTAAGAACCTCAAGTCAGCCAGACTGGCTGGTTCAAATTGGCATATTTATTAAGGTGTTTACCTTACAGACACAAGGTGCAGAGCTTGATTCTTACATTGGGCAATTGGCTAGGCTTAAAATGGCCCACGAGAGTAGTTAGCCTAATACTAATCTATGAACCTAATTGTTAGCTTCTCTGATATAGAGTTAAGATCCCAAGGAGGAGCCAATGCTTTTCTTGAAGGCTTCTTATGCAAAACCCCTTTCAAAAACTTTTTTACATAAGAATGCATTGAAAGAGGAAAATCTACAGGCAGACATGCTGAAAAGGCCAATAAAAGAATATTGACAGAGTTGTAAGAAAGGCCATAGAATAGTAACTCTCACAAATATTGTAAAACTAGAGAAACACTAGCCATAAATGGGAGCTGGTTATGCTGTTGGAACCATCTAGAACATTTTTTCCATTTGCTAATATGATTTTCTAGTAGCAGACTTTTTTCCCTCCATTAGAACCTGCTGCATGTACTCTGTAAACAGATGCTTAAAGGGAATTAAGACCCTATCATCCAGACAGTCATCTGAAGTTGACTGGGGTTGGAATGTACAGAACACTCCTGATATGTGAGTAGATCTATTCTGTGAAGAAGTTTGTGGTAATTCTCCCTTGACATTTGCAAAGAAAGGAGAACCACTGTTGCCTGGACCAGAAAGAACTCGCCACAATGATATTGGGGGATTCCTTCTGAATCTTTAGAAGTACCCCAGATATTGGAAAGGGTGAAAAGTCATACAAAACATTCCTGTCCAAGGAAAGGAAAAGGCATCTGTCTTCTATGCCTACTTGCATGGAGTTTGGGGCAGAATCTTGCCAGCTGATAATGAGTGAGGAGGCAAATAGGTCTACTTGCGGAACTCTCCATAGAAGGATGAAATCTTTGAAGACTCATGATCTAGTTTCCATTCATGATAGTCTGTCCTTGTCCTGCCACACTGTTTTGCTCTGATAGAATGTAGGATAACTGCAGAGTGAGACTGTGTTGTGAAGCTATATCTCAGGCTAACATGGCTATTCTGAAAAGGGGGTAAGAGCTAGTTCTCCCTTGCTTGTTGATGTACCACATGGTTGTGGTATTGTTTGTAAGAACTTGAAGAGGTCCATGGAATCAAAGATGAATCAGAGAACTGAGTGCCTTGATCAGCACAAGCATCCATTTTATATTGATGTGCTTGTATCTGTCCTTGGTGTCCTACATGCCGTAAACTTTTATTCCTTCTGAAGCTGCTGTCCATGTAAAGTCTGAGGCATCTGTAGTGACCGACTGCTTTGCAGCAATGCAGGAGAAGGGACAACCCAGATTTAGGAAATTTCCTCTTTACCAAAGGATTTTTCTTCTGATTAGCCCCAGCACTGTGATTTTAAAAGACAAAGGATGTATGTGCTGGGACCAAAACAGACATCTTTCTCATGTGGAGTCTTGCCAGGGGTATCATGTGAATCATAGATAACATGAGACCCAAAATCCTGAGGAATTCCCTTGCAGGGACAAACGTCTGAGTGGGAAATCTTAGAAATAGATCTAGATATAAATTTATTCTTTCCAGTGGAAAAAAAGCTTTTTGAACTGAGGTGTCTGACACCCCAGGAACACAATCCTGTATGAAGTAGTCAAAAAAGGCTTTTGAATGTTTTCTTGGAATCCCAATTTGTGTACGAGATTTCTCACCCAAGCGAAAGATTCCTGACACTTGAAGAAAACTCTGCAAAGATAAGTAAGCTGTCTAAATAGGGAAGCATGTTTATACCCTGCAATGAACTGTAACTGGAGCCAGACACTTTGGGAACACTGTTGGTGCAGTTGATAATACAGAGTCCAAAGAGAAGGGCAGATAACTGATAATGTGATCCACACACACAAAACCTTAAACACCTAAAGCTTGGATGAATAGAGAAGCGATGATAAGCATCTTTTAAATCTAGTCTTACCAGGAAATTGAAATAAGAAAGAAAGGATAACAGGATGTGAAGTGAAAGCATATTGAACTCTGGCACTATCACAAACAGGGTTATGAATGAACGCTCTGTTACTGGTCTCCAAGCATTTTCTTTCTTTGGCATTACAAACTTACTTAAGTCTTTCCCACCTGAAAACAAAGAAGGAAATGCTTCTGTTAGTCCCTGAGACAGCATGTGTTAAAGGAAAGGGGGGGGGTGGTTGATGAGTTTGGTCTAGTGGGTAAGAAATTACTCCCTTAAAAGGGGGTATTTCTTCCAATTACCATCTGTAACCTTGATGAAAGATCTTCAGAACCCATTTCTCTGAAACTATCTGCTGTTAAATAGAAAAGTAGAGAATTCAGACTTTCTGGAAGGTAAAAGGGACTGCCAGGATTGGAGGGAGGTCAAGGTCTCTTAAATAGTCATTCTGACATCTAGAACTCTCCTTGGTCTTGGGTCCCTAAATTCTTTGGTCCTCCCCTTACTATTTCTTTTTAAATGTCTGTCTGCATTTTGGTGAGACTGTTTGTTTTGTTTTAGCTGAAACTGGAGGAAAGGTTAGAGAATTCCATAGACAATTTAGAAAGAGTGCTGAAAATCTTTTAGATTCCCTGTATAAAGTTACCCCTTTTATCATTCTTTCTGATAAACATCTGCTGCAGGGGAACAAAAAACTTTATCTCTATTCAAAGGTAAATTTGAAGTCTCATTTTTCACATCACCTGGAAGGTTCTGAGAATGCAGCCAGACAGTCTCCTAAAAACAGGACAGCAGTCATATCCTAGGAAGAAAAAACAACTGAGTCATAAACACTGAAAACAATGAGTTGTGACCTGTAAAATGGAAGAAACTAATATTTAAAGCAGATTTTTCCTTACAGGAAGAAATTATAGACAAAACACTCCTGATACTATCCCAGTTAGTCTGAATAAACTTGATATGAGCCTGACAAATTCAAAATTCTGAAAATCAAACTTGCAGAAGCATACACTTTCCCCCATACCTATCAATAATCTTCCCATCCGTGTCAGAAAGAGTAGGATTGGAATTAACCAAATGTTTAGCAGCAGTAGGATTAACTAAAACTATAGCTGATATGTTGGGTTTGGGATGAGGGTACAAAAACTTAGAATATATAAAGTTTCTCAGTCTTCTATCTGCCCTTTTAGGGACAGCAGGCTGACTATTTGAAAAATTGTATGCAGTGGCACGCATCCTCCATAGCTGACAGAATTGGAGGAATCAGTGAACATTCTGGAAAGTCCTTCTGTAACAGCTCATAGCATTTTCTAATGGACTGAGAAACCTCAGTATCCCCCCAATGAAAACACTCGGTAGAATTAGGAAAAGAGAAACACTCACAGGGAGAATCAGAAACTAATTTCAATTTTTAATCTGAATAAAAAAACGAGCAGAAAATCGATTCAGATAAACAGTGATTTTCTTTTTCTTTTATTAGAAATCACCTTATAAGAATGAAACCTTGGCCCAGACTCAGTAAACTACTCCTGTGTAAGGAAATTTGAAGAGGAGTTGATACTTGTTTAGTTTTCTGTTTCTTTTTTAAGAAAATTGAACATACTTGAAATATATAGACAGAAAATAAGAAATTCAACATCACATTGTTAGACATTGATAGGAATATATTGAATCATCAAGGTATACAATTAACACATTGAGTCTTGGTATTTCAATAGCAAAATTTCAAGTTATCCTAACCACTAAAAGTCTTAGTATGATTTATAGATCTTGAGTCTGCATGTCCTCATCCCAAGACATGCTGTAGGTGGATTGGACACTATAATTGGCCCCAGGCATGAGTATGTGCATGTGTGTGCCTTCTGTGGAAGGTGGAACGCCGGGCTGGCAACTCGACACTGTAAAACTCCACTGCCAATCATGAGTGGAGAGGTGATCTGCTGTGGCGACCCCTAACCATGAAAAGCCAAAAGGAGAAGAAGATTCTGATCACTTATTTTTCAGTTTTACATAGTGTTGCTGTTAAATGTAAAAGTCTTTGAAAGTAAGAACAGAGTTTGATTTTTATTTTTTTGTAATAACTTTTCTAGCAACTGCCAAGAGAGCTATTTGGCTTTTACAGATACAGGAAGGGGAACCTTCATTAGTGTTACTGATCTAAAGAACAAATCAGACCGTGACCCCTTAAAAACAGGGTCTATAGTATAAGCTCGAACAGTTAAAATGTCAAGTGCTAATAGATCGACACATGTATGTCGATCTACCTTTTTACCGATATGTTTAAACATCGAAACACATAATAGGGAACTGTCATAGTTGGCCAACACTGCCTCCTTAAATAACGTGTTTAACTCTATGTATTCAATGTGGGGCCAGGGAGACGGTGCTGGCCAACTATGACAGTTCGCTATTATGCATTTCGATGTTTAAACATTTCAGTAAAGAGGTAGATCAACGTATATGTGTCTATCTATTAGCACTCGACATTTTAACTGTTCAAGCTTATAATATAGACACTTAAAAACATACTTATCTCTTCCCAATATATTAATCTTTCACAATTCGTAAACATATGTCCAGTCAGCTTTTACATCTTTACTACATCTCCAATAAATAAAAGAAGTAATTTTACTGAACTTTGAAATTTAAAATGAGTAACAAATATTATACATATTTCCACATAAAAACTTTCCAGTATAAAGTTGATGGCTAACTGATTTAAGTAACAAAGTTTTATTCTTACCATCTATTGAGCCACTCAATCCACTATTATCTAAAAAGTTCCAGAATTTTGCATAAAAATTACTATTACTATTATTATTTATAGTTAACTTATATAACTTGGACAAGCTTTCTTTGTAGGTCAGTCTATCTTTGATGATAGCATTCGTAGAATGGGGGAATAGTGTTCAGTTCCTCTTTACTCACATTATCTACAAATTAATTTCTTACTGATAGATAATATTAAACAGACAGCAGATTCATCCAACTTATATTCTTTCATTAAATATTCTGGGTACTTAGCTTTTCATTTTTCCAAGTAATCAGACCATAATACTTATCCATTCCTTTTTTGTAAATTCATTTTAAAACAGTTATGAGTTCCTTAAATCTAGAGGTATATGTGATGAGAAAGCACAACATTTCCATTTTGATATTAATGGAGCTTTAAAAACATTTCTTAACTGTTTTAATAATTTCATATATGCAAATTCTAAAGAATGAAATTAATTCCTTCTAAGGTAAATTTTATTAACCAGATGAATGGATTGTACATGCTTCTAATTTGTCATTTAATAGACTTATGAATTTAGCATAATATACTCCTGGATGTTTTTCCATTGACTATAATAGAGTTAAAATTTCCATTAATAGAATAAAATTCTATATCTAGGAAACTAATACCACAATGCTCTCATCTTATGTCATTTCTACAAGCAATTCTTGTTTTTTATGATACCATAAGAATGAAGTTAACATTTTTTCCATTTTCTTTAAAAGTTTTTTTTTTGTCAGATAATAATGCTGTTGACTACAATATATCATTTTAATAAGTACTAACCTATCCCCAAAACTAAAAAAACTAAAAAATATTTTTTAATAAGAAGTAACACTTCAATTATTTTTTCAAAATTTTTAATTATAATCTTACTCATATCTTGATAGATTTTTATTCCTAAATATGTTTATATTTATCTTCAAACTTACTACCTACTAATTGATTTAACACTAAAGTTTCAGTTTCATTTTTACTACAGTTTAGCAGTGATTATTTTTTGAAACCTTTCAATTTCTTGTTCTATTGCTTCAGTTGAATAATTTAAATCTCTTGTGGTTAGTAAAATACCATCTGTAAAAAGCTGCATTTTAGATTGACAATATCTGTTAATTGAGAATCCATCAATTTTTCATTACTTCCTACACCATTAGCTAAGGGTTCAATAACTAATGCAAATAGTAGAGGGGGCATGGGACAGCCTTACTCTGCCTTTGTTTAAAGTGAATCTTTCAGAAATGTAAGATACAATTTTAGCATATGCTTTGGAGTCTCTTTGCAAGTTTTTAAATAGTCCAATAAACCTTTCTGGAAACGTAAACACTTCTAACATTTTAAACAAGTAGTTCCAAGCTACAGAATCAAACTCTCACTAAATATCTAAGCTAATTAGGACCGATTTGTGTTCAGACATTTTGCAAAATCTAAGGTAGCTACTACTCTTATTATATTTTCATACATTAATCTATTGACTATAAATCCTGTTTGATCTTTATTAAGCTACTATACTTATTAATCTTGTAATAAAAATGAAATATTTAATAAACTATATTTAATAATAGGTCTGTATGAGGATAATAACTTATTATTCATTCCCTGTTAAAATATAGGTGAGATTATAGAAAATTTCCATGAGGAAGGAATTATTTTGTCACTCCTCAAAATGTTTCTCAGTAGTTTTAAATACTTAATGGAAACAGACTATATAATTCCACACTTAAATAATCTATCCCTGCATATTTACAATGTTTCCCTTTTTTAAAGCTTCTTTAACTTTTATTAGGGTAATAGGTTTATTCAACAGAAATATTTGTTGGCCGTTAAGTTTATTAGCAACATTTCTCTTTAAATACTTGTTAATTTTGTGATCATCAAGATTATCTTTATTAAGATCCTCATGGAATTTTTTTTAAAAATATTAAGCATTTTATCTATGTCTAAAGTAAGCTTATTAGTGTGAGGATTTCTGATATTATTGATTTGTGCCTTTTTGCTTAAAAAAATCTCACTTATATTAACTAATCTAATTGAAGTCATCACATAACTGCAATTTTATTTTTTCTAAAACTATCTCCACTTTATGCATTAAAACTGTGTGATATTTTCTCATTAATTTTTAATGACTTGAATATTATCTAAATTCTTTGTTGTTCAAACCTTTCTTTGTGTGTTTTATCTTGTATTTATAACAACTCTTTATCCAATGTTTTCATTTGATTACTAGCCCATCTTCCCAGTCTATCTTTAATATGTATTTTTAAGGAGTTGCATAGTATGACTTTACTAACATGAGCATTATGATTCAGAGATAAAAAATATCAATTTGTTCCTTAAGATAACTCTTAAATTATTTTAATTTCATCATATTTACTGGGATTCTATAAATAATATGAAATTTCCTTATATCCATTAATGTATTAAGACTTAGATTACGATTAGATAAAGGACAATTAATAGCTTTAAAATAATTCACTGTATTAAGAAATTCTATAGAGGCATAAATCCTAAAAATTCTAATCTATGTCCCATGCATATACGAATAATTGAGGGAAGAACAATTACTTTTCTTCTATTTTTATTAGTAAATCAGTTATTATTACTA
This sequence comes from Protopterus annectens, assembly GCF_019279795.1. Taxonomy (NCBI): domain Eukaryota; kingdom Metazoa; phylum Chordata; order Ceratodontiformes; family Protopteridae; genus Protopterus; species Protopterus annectens. The sequence continues at coordinate 186,764,652 of NC_056749.1, forward strand.
ATCCATTTGTTTAGTCCTTTAGCTGATGCCAGTGTTTCATCTTTCTTCCATTTACTTGTGTCTTCTACACTAGATCTGCAGCTAAAATCCTCTGCTAAAATTTAACTACCTTTCTAATGACTTTGTACTAAGTTTAAGCAATCTTTAGCCACTCTTGCATTATTAGAGGGATCCAGTAACAAGCTAGTGTATAGAGTTTGCCATTATATTTATTTAATACAAATGCATACATTTCTTTGGGATTGTTAACGTATTCTATGACCTTAAGCAATACAATAGATTTTCTGCAAAGAATAGCAGTTCTTCTCGTAGTTAAAAGAAACAGATGATAACATTTAGCAAACTAAGTTATTTATATATTATATATCTTTGTCTATCAAGTGAGTCTCTTGTAAGAATGTCTCCTCTATTTAATTTTAGATATCTCAATGACTTCCTTTTGTTACCATTATTTAATCTATTTACATTAATAGATATGGATTAAAACTAGCTATACTATGTATTTTAAAAGATTTCTTGTAAAAGATAATGTGACACATTTAGCCACCATATTAATTTAATTATATATAAGATTTGAATGCATTCCTCCAACATTATCTTAACAATACAATTTTTTTTAATTCTTCCTTTCTACAAACTAACTACTAAAACTTGTAAATAACACAAACAAAGGCAAGGCTACAACTATAACTATATATATATATATATATATATATATATATATATATATATATATATATATTGCTAATAAAACACAACCTACCATGGATATCAAAGTTCCTAGTATGCCTGTCGAATAGACAAACTACTATATTATCTCTCTATTTACCAATACCTAAAAATTCCTCAGATAACTATCCAAAAGTTAGTGTGAATTACAAATAAGTAAAATAATATTATACACAAGACAAACATAATAAGAGACTATTAATTTAGTTATATATTTTGCCATTTAAAACTATTCCCCATTACTACATAAAAGTTTAATATTCATCTTATGTTAATCACAAATCTTAAATAATCCAACAAATAGTGTACTATACACCTATTTATGTCATAGTAATATACATTATCCATTAAATATTCTGAAATTATTCTGTCATTCAACATTATTGAAACGAAATCTCTGAATACATAGAGTGGGATCTGAAGAGAAAATATCTGTAAGCTTACAGGTGACAGGTAATTTTAGAACACTAAACTATAATACAAAATTATAATACAAAAGTAAAATTAATGCACATATGTATTTATCATGCTAAAAGATGCACACATTTTATAGATATAACAGAACCTCCAAATTAACTTAAAGTGCAAATGACTATCTCAAAATTGTGTAACAATCTTAACATGACAGTTATTAAAATATTTAAAAATCCTTTAGCTTATTAAACTACTTCATAAAATATGTACATTGCTGAGGTTGAAGAGAATGTCCTGCTGTTTCTATGGAGTCAAAATGAATATTTGCAGTCTCTATTGTATTCAAAAGTTACAATGTGCTTAATTCAAATGCCATTATCCCTTCCTGGGTTCCATCATATTGAAAAATCTGGATGTACTGATTCTGCAACACAACACTCAAATGTCAGGTAGTGTTAGTGAATCTAATAGCATACAACATGTCTTTTGGCTTTTCCCGGTTAGGGGTCGCCACAGCGGAACTCCGGTCCGTTAAGGATTGGCAGTGGATTTTTACGGTGCCAAGTTGCCAGCCCAACCTCCAAAGAAGGCACACCCATTCACGCACGTACCTACCTACCTGTATGCCTTTAATGTCACTCGACCACGGGGAGGACATGCAGACTCCACACAGAAGGCACTCCAGCTGAGAATTGAACGGGAGAACCTCTTGCTGTGAGGCAACAATGCTAACTGTTGCACCACCACAATCTTAATAGCATACAACATGTAAAAAGCTTAAAATGTTCACAAGACCAATCTTCAAATAGTTGTACAAATAAAATACATTTCTTAATTTGTATAGTCTTAAAAGTTACCAATTTTCTTGCTTATAATTTAATGATATTCTCTTACAAGAAGTATTTGTTTAACATTTAGAAATACACATATATTTAGTTAAATGAAATATATTAACTATTTCACTGTAAATATGGTAAATCAGTAACAATAACCATTTACATTCCTCTTCATGAAAGCTTAAATATGTACATATTTACATATGTTTTGAAGCTAAAAGTCCATTGCAAATCTTTAACTTAAAGGACAAATGACTTGTTTCAGAAAATAAAAGTTCCGCAATCAGAAAATTGAAGTCACTTTTAGGTTCATAGATTCATAGGATAATACTAGGCTATTGGCCCGGAGGCCCTTATAAGCCTAGCCAAGAATTTTGCCCATGTTCCCACAGTCAGCACCTGTTTCCCCTGTTCAGCAAGGACACAGGTGGGAGCATCCCAAGGGTGTATTTTCTGTTTCCCATCCAGTCATCTAGGTTCCTCTTAAAGAGGGCTAGAGAGGTACTCTGCTTAACATGAAGAGGGAGTCTATTCAACAGATGGGGGAATCTCTGGGAACTTTAATTGCGCTCTGACTTATGAATGGGGTCCATTCTGGTCATGGTACTAGAAACCCTGAAAGACTTGGAGAACTTAAACATTTATGTTAAGCCAGTGCTATGTTGTCTCATAATTACTTTCAGCATAGTTTTGAAATGTATAAGGTTTAGGTTGGAAGCATTTTAGTGAAACTTCATAATTATAATTACCGTATCATGACATTTTATACCATGGATTCCATTTTTATGTGCAAGATTTACAAATCTGAGTCAGACAACTGACATCACTAAAATGCAAGCGATATAACAAGCTTGTCAATGTCAAGCCAACTGTATCTTGGAGTATTAACCTTACCCCAAGGTACAGTGATGGTTGAGTCAATATAAAAGTAGTATCAGTGGTATGGGAAGTCACAGCCACCACATGACAGAGTTCAGGGGTCCATACCTCTACTGCAAAATGCTTTCAAAAAGAATTAAAGTGAGTTTTAATGCTCATTGTTTTCTGGCAAATTGCACATTAGTGTTTGCAGTTCTGGGATTTCATATGATCATAGGAGATTACAAGGCTAATGGCCTTTGGGGCCCTTACAAGCCTAGCCAAGAGTTTATCTCCATAAAGGAAACCTCAATCAGCACCTGTTGCTCCTGTAAATGAGGGACACAGGTGGAACCCCTGGGACAAAATTGTGATTTTCCATCCACTCATCAAGGTTGTGCTTGAAGAGGGTCAGCAATGTACTTTGATGTGTATGAGGGGTCTATTCTAGAGATGGGGCAGCCTCTGGGAGATAAACCTGTCTCTCCAGCAGGTTTTGTTAATGTCACATACTAGACTTAGGCCTTTCAATCTGGTAATGCATGAGGAGTCAGACTTACAGATATGGAGCATCTCTAGTAGAACAGGGTCTGAGTTTGCCTTGTAGGTGTGGCACAGATCAACTCTGAGCAATCTGTATGATACCAAGCACATAGGACAGGTGTTGGAGGACATGGATTCTCTCTGTGAGGTATTTCTGTGCCCTTTCCAGTTGGTGCAGGTGTTTGGAGAGGTACATATCAAATGGGGCATTGTACTCAATAAATTGGCCTAATAATGAAGGAGTACAGAGAGGTAATAACCTCCTTTTTTCTGTTATGAGATGAACCAAATAAAAGGCTTTTCTGACCACTGAGACTACATGATGGTCGAATATGAGATTAATGTCAACCTGAGTACCCAGGTCACTCACCACAGGCTGTGTACTTAGGGGTTGCTGTTGATGTGGCAATCAGTAGGGGCTGTGTTTTTGCTGAATGGTATGATAATACATTTTTTTTCCATTTAACTTAAGGCCATGACTTTGGCACCAGTCATTTGTTGCTGTGAGACCCTCTTGTAGTAGGTTAACATTATTTGGAGAGTCAATGACAGCACCCAACTTATAGTTGTCCACAACCTTGGTCAGCCACAGGCATTTTGTCTCTGCCTGGACCTCTGAGATGTAGATGCCAAACAGCAGAGGCCCCAGGACAGATCCCTGGAGAACACCACTAGTGTCAGGTCTGCTGTCGGAGGTGAAGGCACCTATTTTTGACCTTGTTGGTCCTATAAGTGAACTAGTTGGCCACCCAACTGATGAGATAGCAATTTACACCAAGTTGTGTTAGCTTTTCAATGATGCCTGAGTGGGGGATTGTGTCAAATGCTTTGGCTAAGTCAAGTTAAGCTGTATGTATGGACTTTCTCTCATCCAGTGCCTTGGTGACTATCTCAAAAAAGGCAACCAGATTCAACAGGCAAGATCTCTCCTTGACAAATCCAAACTGGGTGGGATCAAGTGCTTTGGAGATTGCCTATGTCCTTCTTTATGAGGTCCATAATAATACGCTCCATGGCCTTACAGATCAGACTTGTCAAGCTAATCGGGAGATAGTTTCCAAGGTCAGTAGTGGCACCACCTTTGTGCAAAGGGATGACAATGGCAGTTCTCCACTCTGCTGTAATGAAGCCTGTTCTTAGGCTATGGTTGAATATGGTGCTCAATAGCAAGGCTAATTCTTGCTGGAGTTGGTACAGAATACAGCCTGGGATACTATCCGGTCTGTTGGAAGCTGTGTTCTTTGCCTTGGATCAGGCCTTTACCACTTGATCTACTCAGATGTGAGGTACAGGAGAAGTATCGGGATGTCGAATGGGCCTTTGGGGGGACAGGGCAGTGAAGTCTGCACTGAAACTATCTGCTAGCAGGTTGGCTAAGTCAGGCCCCGTGCATGTGATACCATTATGAACTAATTCAGAACAAACCTGGGCTTTGCCATGGAGGTTCCTGACATGACTGAAAAAGGCTTTGTGGTTAGCCTTTGTTTCAGAGGCCAGTTTCAATTCATAATTGGCTTTGGAGGTTTTCACTAGTGATCTAATTTGCTTGTTGAGGTTAAGGAAGGAGTTTTTCCAATTGGGAATTTGTGCCTTTTTACCCTTGGACAGCAGTTTCTTCCTTTTCTTGTAAAGCCTGTTGATACAGGATGTCCACCAGATAGGTTTGTGTTTCCTTGAGAAGCAGGTTTTAGTTCTCTTGGGTATGACTGTGTCCATGCAGTTGTACAGGTGCTTGTATACTGCACTGACATACTTTTCAGCATATTTGTCTGCATCCTCTGAGGGAGGTGGTGGTGTGAAGCTACTGATACCCTCCCTTAGAAGGTTGTAGTCAGCTTTTGATACGTTTTTCAGCTTGGTTATGGCTGGGGGGGATGGATGGGATGGACACTTCGAATGAGACAGACCGATGGTCTGATCTCACCAGGCAAGAACTTACTATGGGGGTGGTGCAGCGGTCACCCATGTTGGTAGGAACCAAGTCTAGAAAATTATCTCCCCTTGTGGGGGATGAGGCAAGCTGATCTAGTGTGTTAGAACTGATAAAGTCAAGGAATCGTTGGGTGAGTGCATTAGAGCAGAAATAGTTCACCCAGTCTATGATGGGGTAGTTGAAGTCACCAAGGATAATCGTGTTAGGCGTGTACCTTGATGGAGTCAAGTAGGTCCAGATAGGAGGAGTGGGTGTCCTGAGTCATGGAGGGGGATCTATATCTGGCTATAATTTAGATGGGTGTTTTGCCAATTGTCAGTTGCACCTGCAGTAGTTCTACTGCATCATGCTGGCAAACCAGTCTGGAGGTGTGCTTGTATTCAATGAAAATAGAAACTCCACCACCCTTAGTCTTCCCAACCTCATTTTGGGGTCAGAATGTGTGGAATGAGGTATAGCCTGGTAAGGCAATGTGCTCTCCGCAGCCTTGAACCAAGATTCTGTGACTGCACAAATGTCGGTATCTTCCAGTGCAAGGAGAACCTCCGGTGAGTGCATTTTCAGGTTAAGGTGTTAAGCAGCATGACCTTCAATTTGCTTTTTGACAGATCTTTTATTAAGCTTTTTAATTTTAGAAAGTTTTCTTCCTCCAGTGTGCTAAAATGTTGGTTTCCTCAGAAAAAAAATAATTATATCTTTGCAGGAAACATCAATGAGGCTTTAATATTGTTCTTTTGAAGTTCCTTGTTCCCTGGTAGACAGGATTTTCTTTTACTCAGTAATTTACTTGAATAATCATTGTCAACTCTGACTACATGTTCACCTCTTTTGATAGGTGGGCTGGACCATGCTGTTTTTAATGTTTGATCTTTTTCTAAGCTGGACATAAACTTGATTATGACTAAACATGGTGGTGAGTTTTCCTCCTTTGAATGTGTTCTCAGGGATCTATGTGCCCTTTCAATTCCAAAAAAAACAAAGTTTCAGGTAGATTTAATGTTTTATATAGCCAGATTGTTAAGAGGTTTATTATATTGTCTTTCTTACACTTTTTGGGTATAAACTAAATTCTAATATTTCATCTCAATTTATTTTATAAATCAACTTTTCCAATGAGCCAGTTATTTGTTTTAAAAGAAATTCAGTCTAAGACTCACCTTCAGTTATTCTTCCTTTATGATTATTTTAAAGCTTCTTCCATAATGCTGATTTGTGCAATTTGTTTCATAAGAATTTCTAAATGTTCCATCTTCTTTTTGGTCTATTCTTTGAAACTTTCTGTCTTGGTATCCAGCTTGTCTGATTTAAGTAATACATCCTGCATACTAAATATTTGTGACTGTATGTATTTTTTAACACAAGAATCCAGAGTATCATTTCTTGAGTAACTCCTGTTGAAGTCTCTCTTCTCTTAACAAAGCAATTGAAATTCTGACAGACAAATGAAAGCTTTTAAAGAACTTGAAGATAGAAATATTTTGTCTATTAGTGAATAAAATTAGCTAATAAGTATCTCCATTTTTTTTATTATATTTTCTATCACAGAAAAGTTTTCAGTCACAGAGCTTTCACCAGTTGTTGCTTTCCATTAGTCGCCTTGGCCACACCCCCTCTGTTTCTTTATGACCAGAAAAATGGACCATAATTGTTAATAATGGAAGCTACAGCTTCCCTAGGGATGGGAACACTTATGGCAAGAGTGGTTTTCCCCTACTCACAGTGGAGATGCCAACAGCTGTAGAGGATATGGCTAACCTCTAGTCTATAATGGCCGTAGTGCTACACCAGAGGGATCCAGACTAAAAGACAGGTGGTCTTTGGAACAAGCTTTGGCCATAGCAGATTCATCCACCTGTGGCTGATGCAAATTGCTAGTTAACTGTGATGGCAAAGGTTGTTTGCTTATTTTTTTGTTCTACAGCTGGAAAAAGATGAACTGAATGACCTGTAGATTGTTCCATGTTAAAGTTGGAGATGGTGCCTCTTTCACAGGTGAAACAAGCAACATAAGCCAGTAAAATATGAAGTGTTTAAAAGTCACATTTTTGACAAAAGCACAGTAAAAAGTTATTTAAAACACTTTGCCAGTACCAGAAAGTAAAACAATCACAATTTCTCAACAGAAAAAATGGTTTTCATTTACTATAAACAAGCCTTCAATTACTATAAACTCTTAAACTGACAGAATAAAAGACAGCTTCCATTTAAATGTCATGACACACTCCATTAAAACACACACTCCTCTTAAAAATAACTTTCTTTAACAGGAAAACAACAACATTTTTTTTAATGTGCAAGGTTTTTCTTCAAAGGGAATTTATCTGCCCAGAAAGGAAGTGGCACAAGCCAACCATGGATCATTGAAAGCCTACATAGTAGTGCTCTCTCAAACAGAAATGCTCTGAAGGGCTTGGCACCCAAACCTGTCTTTTTAGTAAGCTCAGCTCCGTTCCAGCTGACTAATAGTTTGAGTAATTGGAAGGTTCTCCTGAAGCTTTGGAAGCTGGATGGCTGATGAATCCTTGGCAAGATGTAACCCATATAGCTAAGACTACTGCAGTAGTAATCAATATGATGAACATGACTCATTCAGTCCCACAAATTAGAGCAAGGAATCTAAACCCACTTCAGCAGATCAGTCAAACAAGGTGGAGAAATAGATTCATTGCACAGTGTTTCTCACATCTCTGGAATAGACGACTCCTGCAGATAAAGCAGTGTGATATGCTAGCTTCCTTCAAACTGGACCTGGATAATTTGATAGGTATTCATAAATTTACCCCAGGCTTGACTGGTCTAGCCCTACCTGAGATGGTATATACAGACTAGGTTAGGTACTGGCAATGCAAAATAATTGCAAGACCCAGTAACCTTGGACTTACTATGATTCCTATGATAAAGAAATCACATCCTCCTAGCTATACAAGAGTCCAAAGAAAGTCTAAAAGAGGAACTATGAAGCTTAAATGGACAGAGAGAGAGAGAGAGAGAGGGCAGAAAAGAATAATGAGAAAGCAGGACTGCTACATTAGTACTTCTGCTCAGTATGCATTAAGGGAGACTTTTTATATCCAGTCAGTAGAGATGCTAGGGATGATGGGTGAACCTCATTCACATCACAGAGGAAAGGATTACAAAAGACCTCCAGAGACTAAAGGTGGAGCACACAATGAGATACTACTAAAACAACCTGAAGGCACATTCTGATGTGGTACCTAATGGTTATTATTATTATTATCATGGTCACTCCCATGTGGATACCAGTGTGATACCTTATGGGACGGTATTAGCATATCATAACTGCTAGATTGCGTGATGTCTAAAGAGACGAGGATTAGAACAGACATCTTAATGTGCATCCCAGTGTGTTATCTAAGGAAAGGGTGGTCAGAAGTACTTAATATAAGGTATTGGCTTAGTCATCTACATGTGCACCCCAGAGTGATACTTAACGAGTGTAACTAGCATATCTTTCTTAGACTGCATACCACTATGATACTTAATGGGAGGTTAGTGATATTAGCATATGCAGCTCAGTCTATATGCATCCCTAATGGAGGGGTGTATAAGCTTAGCCATCTGCATGTGCATCTCAGTGTAATAACTAATAAGGAGTTTTACACATACACTTTTGCATCTGCAGCCTGATGAGATACCTAATACAAGGTTATCAACATACCTTTCAGTATCCAAGCATAATATATAATGCAGGGTTGTTAACATACTCACCAGAATTTGCATTCTGATGTGTTCCCTAATGAGGTGGGTAGTATTAGCTTCTACTTTATTGTTCATCCCAGTGTGATACCTATTTGGAGAATTAGAATAACCACCTAAATATGCATTCTGGTCTGATATCTAGTAGGCTGTTATTAGCATAGGATAGCTATCTGCATATGGTGCATACTATATCTAACAGGGGCATTGTCACCTTTGTGTGGATGTTAGTGTGACACAATTCTGGCTGGGATAAGCAATGTGGGGTATTAACATAGCCACTTCATTGTGCAACCACAAAAGTATTATACAATTTTACAGATATACATAAAATTGTATAATACTTTTGTGGTTTTTATGGTGCTGGTGGTGCATGTATTTTTGTGAATATTACTTTAAGAACTTTTGACGCCACTTTTTAAAAAAGATATTTAAGGGGAATTAAACAATGTTCATTAGTTTCTGAAGAAGTTCAATGGTTATGAATGAAAGCGCTTAAACTTTTGGATTTTATCATTAAAACAGTTTGGATTTACCTGTACGGCATTTTATTTGTTTACTTAGTTTATTAGTATGACTGTGGTGGTGGTGGTGCTGCAGTAGCGTTGTCACCTCACAGTAAGATGTTGTCCTGTTCGATTCTCAGCAAGAGTGTCTTCTGTGTGGAGACATGCGTGAATGGGCATACCTTTGTTGAAGGTTGTGCTTCAGGGCTGGCAACTCGGCACATAAAAATCTACTGCCAATCATTAGTGGACCGGAGTTCTGCTGTGATGACCCAAAAGCTGAAAGACACAAAAACTTAGTTTATTAGTACACTGGCTTGTGGATTTTTTTATTCTAATTTTAAAGTTTGATACCCTCTCTCTGAGAGGTTTAAATAAAGAATGTAGTTGGAATTGTTTGTTGTAATGTTAATTTTATTATTAATTGTTAGCTGTTAGTTGTTAGATTGTTTTATTGATTGAAGAAAATTGATATGTTTTTGTCTCAAATAAATCTCTTTTATATTCACGTGGCCTGTTTTCATGGTTAGAAGAGATTTTGTTATCTGTGGTGTGGTTTAAACCTAATGAGGGTTGTTTTCTTAGCTATCTCAGTGTGCATTGTGGTGTTATGCCTAATATGGATGTACGGTCTTAACTAACTCGGTGTACATCCTAATATTATGCCTAAATGGGGTGGGGGACATTAGCATAACCACCTGAATGTGCATCCTGGTGTGATACCTAATGGTGGGATATTTACATAGCAATGTCAGTGTCCATCCCTGTCTGATACCTTATTTGAGGTATAAGCATAGTTGCATCAGCTTGGATCATAATGTCATGCCTAATGAGGGGATGTTGGCATACTCACCTGTATGTGGTGCAGAATGTTACCTAATGGTGAAGTATTAGCACTGTACCCCATTATGCATATCAGTGTGATACCTAAAGGAGTATTTGCATAGGTACTTGAAAGTGCATATTGATGATATAGCTAATGTGTGGGGTATTAGCAAAGCTAATACAATGTAAATCTCAAGTGGAATGGAGGTATTGACATACCCTCTTTCATTTGTTGCATACTCTGCTGCCTAATTTAGTATTAGCATAGCTACCTATGTGTACATATTAGTGTGATAACTAACTGGAGAGCATTTGAATAGCAATCTGTAATTTACTTCCTTGTATTATAATCCATGAGATGTTATAAGGAAACAACTTCAATGTGTTTCCCAGTATTACATCTAATTGTTAAGTGTTAGCATAACCTTTTCCATGCTCATCTTGGAGTGATACCCAATTAGGAGTATTATCATAGTTCCCACAGTATGCATCCCATTGTAATACATGATGGGAAATATTGCAGCTGCATATGATGCATGGTGCAATATCTAATGGGCAACATTAGTATTGCCACCTTAACGTGTATCCTAATGTGATACCTTTGTGGCTTATTGACATAGCTACTTCACTGTGTAACCAAGTGTGATCCCAAATGAGGGCATTAGCATTGCCACTTGCATGCGCATCTTAATGAGATACCTAATGTGGGAGTCTAGCATAGCCACTTCTGTGTGCATCCTGAACTGATAGCTAAATGGGGATGGTGCTGGGGTTACCACAGTGTCCATAATGGGCATTGTGGTCTGATACATAATGAGGGGCATTAGCATAGCCACTGGTATCTGCATCTTGGTGTGATACCTAATGAGGGGCCATTATCATACCTCAGTGTTCATTCTTACGTGCCATGTAATGTGAATATTAGCATAGTCACAAGCATGTAATGCATGATGTAATAACCAGTTGGTCTCTTAGCCTAACCTTATCACAGTGTACACTAGTGTGATACCTAATGGTATAATGGTATTTATTAACACAACCTCCTCAGCTTGAAAGTAGTATGATATCTGATGGGAGCTATTAGCCTATCCACCTCAGTCTGCATACCACTGTGATACCTGATGGGACTATCAACAGAGCCATTTCAAATTGCTTCCATGTGTGATGTCTTATGGAAGAGTCTTAGAATAGCCAACTGTGTGTGGTACATTGATGTTATAGCTAATGACTGTAATCAGCATAGCCACTACCATGTGCATCCCATTATAATTCCCACTGGGAATAGGAATGTCAGTATCCTACAAACTACTAAATGGTGACCCAGTGCCAGGCATACAAGGCATCCTCTATCCTAATGCTGATGGATTTACTGCACATCAGCAAATCAAATGGCATCAGAAGTACTCGGTCTAGGGATCTAAACATCGTCTGCAGCATCAGAACAGTTTGTAGGGATAGGTATACCTCGCTGAGGATACTGCTGTTCTGGAACAGACTCCCACACAAAAAATAAAGTTCATCCATATCTATATTAAAGTACAACTTAGATCTGTGGATAGTAAATTTACCCCATGACTGCCCCTGTACTACTAATGGACGCAGGCAGCTACTAAGTGCTTTACCCCATGCATGGGTCCCTTCTTATTATCTATGGTATTATCTGAGTTAATATCATTAGAGGTAATAAATACCTAACAACCATGGGATGGATAAGGTCAATCTCTAACCAAATGGAATAGGTTAATTCAAACATAAATGGCAATTGGATAGGCATAAAATGGTCCACAAAGACAGCTAACGTAGTACTTACCTAAGAACCTATGAAGCTATTAGCATTGCCATGTCAGTGTACAGCCCTATGTGATAATTAACGGGGAGTATTAGCATAACCTCCAGCATGTGGTGTGTGGGGTGACACCTAACAGAAATTATTAGCATAGTCACCTCAATGTGCATCCTAAATGAAAGACTATAGTTATAGGAAAGAACTGTGTTAAGCTGGCTGTCTGGTAGCCTCTAGGCAATCAGAAGACATGAAGGCTTTAGATGCTCTGACATGGATTTTATAGCTTTTTTCCAACCCTATGATCCAATGATGGCCAGAACAAAAATTATAAGAAAATAAATGATGCCTTATTATTTTCTTATTTCAAGGTAGAAATAAGTTGCATCCAAGGCTTAATGCTCAAAACTTACAAAATAGCAGTTCTTAATAAAATGAGAAGACAAATGATTATGGGGATACATAAAACATATTTGAGAATAGTCCCTACATCGGTAGCATTTAGTAAATTTCTTTGTATCCCTGTGTCTGTGTGCACTTCAGATTATTATGATATGAAATGATGGCCATGGATTGTGTTTCATCTCTGTGAATATCCATACAAACAGGAGCCACATATTAAAAGTATTCCACGTTGCTTCACACAAATCACATTAATTCTGCACATCTGCAATAAACGCGCAAAGCTAGATAGTGAATGTTTAAACTGAGAAATGTAAGTTATTCACAGAAACACTGCAAAAATGTATATGACTGCATAGAGGTTTGTGTAGTACCAGAAGTAAGCCCAAAACAAACCCCTAAAACAAACCACACTGGTGGAATCCTAATCTTAACAGGCTGTATAACAAGGAAGAAAGCCATGGGCAAAGTCAGAGAGCAACTCTCATAATGAAAAGAGCTCACTAATAAAACTATACCAGAAACTAAGAATGCTAAGTAAATCCAGCAAGGCCAATTATGAGATCAAAATGGCTTCTCCGGCTAAAGTCAACCACAAGGCCTTCTACAGCTATGTCCGAAGCTTCAAAGGTAACATGCAGTAGTGTGCTGAACTGGTAGTAAATGGTACCACCTTCTCCAAGCAGTGTGACATAGTGAATCTGCTGTCTGACAAATTCAGCTTAGACTTTACCACCCATTCCCCCTACCACCCCATTGTGAAATGCCTATCAGCATAATCCTACCAACTATCAGCTGGGAGCAGGTCATAGCAATATTCACTAAGACTAAAAGCACCGCATCGGTGGGGTCCAACAGCATCTCAGGTTGCCTTCTAAATACACTGAAACATGACCTATCAGGACAACTTGAGTTACTTTTCAACTACAGCTTCAAAACAGGCTACATATCAAGTGAATGGAGGACTGCAACAGTTATCCTCTTTCACAAGGGTGGACCATCAACTGACCCCGGAATGTACAGACCCATTAGTCTGACAAGTCTAATATGCAAAGCTATGGAATGAATTGTCATGGAAATGATTAAGAAGGACATTGGCCAACAGTAAACATTCTCTAACACACAACTTCTTAGCAACCTTCTAACTAATGTACCCCTCCTAATTTAATATAACCTTTCTAAAAACATACCTCCCCAATTAAGATACACTTGGTTACCAGGGAATGCATTTGGGTCGGGTTGCATGACTAGGCTTATAAAGGCCCTGGTGGTCATTAGTCTAATATATACCTATGAACATCAACAAACATTGTACATGGAAAAAGAAGCAGACAGCTCCTATGTCTTGTACTTTTGACTGACTGTAATCCTCATGGGTTTACTAGGAAAATAAGTAAAAATATAAAGCAAGGGAAATACCAGAATCTCTCAGCACAAGAAATATGGACAAAGTCAAAAATAATGGAGAGAGATAAAGGCCCAATATAAACAACAGATTTTTAGTATTGGTCTTATAAACTTGGGAAGGTCCTAGAACACTCATCTTCCATTAGCATGCATTTTTTTGAAGTATATGAAGTCTGAAACTTATGTCTGTCATTATTTATTAACTTCTGCCCTCAAAGACTTTCCATAAAAAATCCATTAGCATGCTTTTTCTGAAGGATATGAAGTATGAAACTTAAATGTCTGTTGTTAATAAGTGACTTCTATCCTCAATTATTTGCCAGAAAAACACAAATTTTATGTGGAACAGACCAAACATACAAGGCAAAAATCCTAGCAGTTGAGAGGTATACCATGCCAGAGACAGGCAGGCAAAATCAGTCACATTCTACAAAATCAGGCACAGCTGAAGACTACAGAAAATATCTGGTTGTCTGCCAGTAAAGAAAGGCTGCATTTTGGATGTTTATTTATTTTTTACAGCAAAGAATTGCTGCCTTTCCTTGCTGTCATTAATAAATTAAACAAATGCATACATACATACCTATACAAAGAGCACCCTTGAAAAAGAAGTGACAGAGGCACCTAGAAGGCTGGCTAACTGGCCTATGCCTAAGGCTGGCCTGGTCAGCTGCATGTGGAGCATAACGTTATACCTGATTGGGAGACAGTAGCACAGGCATCTCAATGGGATCTGTTATAAATGAGGATTAGCATAGATGCCTCAATGTCCATGAAGGTGTGATACCAAATAAATGAATTAGTACATCAACCACAGTTTGCATCCCAGTCTGATACATAATTGAAAGGTATTAGCATAGCCACCATAATTTGAGGTATGGTGAGACACCCAAGATGTGGTATTAGCTTATTCACTTGCATTTGCTTCATGATGTGATACCTAATGCAGCTGTATCAGTACAGAATCCTCAAAGGGAATTCCACTGTAATACTTAATGGGGGGATACCAAGCCCATATGCATGTACTACATAATGTGATAATTATAAGGCTTACTATGGTCACTTTGAAACTGCCTCTGTCGACTGGCACATGGTCAAATGGCAGTTTCCCAGGTAGGCAGAATGTCAAATCAAAATCAATAGAGTTACACTACAGCAAACGGGTAGTGTAGGTCGATGATTTTGGTTTGACATTGTGCAGGGAGGTCGCGCGTCAGTGAGGAACAGGGAATTAGCCCATTTCCTCACTGTAGTGCAATCTTGGGGTTGGTATATTTAATGTACAGGGGGTGTGGGGGTGCAGGGGGCAGAGCCTCCCTGCAAAATACTAGAAGTAGAGTTCAAGTGTACGTTAATGTACATAGCAGGAAGTGAGTGATGTCATATCCTGGTATGTCAAATACATCGAACCATGGTGGTCAATGTATTCAGTTTTGCTTTGGGTTTACATTTGAAATTTCATATTCAGCATTTCAAGTCGACCTTTATTGGTCAACCAAAGCTGATTTGAACTTTCAGTAGTAAACCTAGTTATAACACCACAGTGTGCCTCTCAGTGTGGTGTTTAGTTGTGAGGTGTTAGTCTCATGCTTGTGGGTCATAATAAGACAGCAAATGGTGGTATTAAGCTTGCCACTTGCAAGTGTATCCCAATGTGATACTTAATGGAAAGTATTAACATACCTACTTCAGTTTGCACACCTAATGGGGGCACTAGCATGGTCACCTATATGTGATGAATGGTGTGTTACACAATGAGGAGTTTATCATAGCAAATTAACTTTGCATATTGGTGTGACACCTTATGGTGGTATTAATGAGGTGGCTATATTAATACCCCCATTAGTTGTCAGTTTGACAACTAATGGGGCTATTAATATAGCCATCTTATTATGCATTCCATTGTCTAACCTAATATGGATCATGTTAGCATAGCCACCTCCATGTACAGCAGGGAGTGATATCTAATAGGAAGTATTGTCATAGCTACCTTCAACTGTATCCTGTTGTGATACAAAATGAAGGTAACTTCCTGTGGCACGTGGTGTAAGTGCACTGACTGTAGAGAACAAAAAGAAGTGATGTAGGGTTTGACTCCAGTTAATAGGTTTGTAGAGGGAGTAAAAATGCCATTTGCCACATTTTGCAGTTGGGGTTGGCATAATCACTAAAGTACTTACCTCACAGACAAGAGATACAAGGTTTAGTTCTCACTAAGGGAAATTGGCTATGGTTCAAATAGTCCACCACGGCAGCCAGCCTTATAC
Source organism: Protopterus annectens (assembly GCF_019279795.1). Lineage (NCBI taxonomy): Eukaryota > Metazoa > Chordata > Ceratodontiformes > Protopteridae > Protopterus > Protopterus annectens. Next base: position 186,780,872 of record NC_056749.1, read on the forward strand.
ATACCTAAGTACCAATGAACCTATTAGCCGAGCCATCTCATTGTTTACCTCTGTGTGATATCTAAATGAGGTTATTAGCATAGCCGACTTATGCTACATCCCTGTGTAATACCTAAGGGGAGTTATTGGCCATTTCATTATGTCATCCGGTATATTACCTAGTAGGAGGCATTGTGATGGCTACATTTTGCATCCCAGTGTGATATCTAATTATGAATCACATTAGGCACTTCTGTGTGCATCCTGGTATAATACCTGTTACTAGAGAACCAGCATATCGAGCTAAGTGTGAATCTGTGTCTGATATTTAATGGGATAAATCAATCTAGCCACCTCATGCATTGAGGCATAAGTAATGGTGGGGAATTAGCATATTTATGTATTTGCTGACATTCTTTAACCAGGGTAGATCAATGATCTATATGGGCATGTATCATGCCCAGTGGGGATGCACTCTTTGGTTAACTGACTTACTCAGAGTCACATAGTAGGCAAATGGAGCACATTTGCAATGGGATAACTAATGGTAGGTAGTAGTACAGCTATTCAGTATGATTCTTAAAGGGCATGTTTACAAAGCCACTTACAAGACAATTACTCTCCGATGCATAATTGGGGCTATTAGAAGAGCCTCCTAAACGTACATCCCAGTGCCACATCTAACAGGAGTTATTAGCAAAACCACCTGGATGTGGTCATAGTGTGATAACTAACAGACACTTGTAGGCATAGCAACCACACTGCACATCCAAATGTAATACCTGATGGAATGATATTACTATAGCCACATCAGTGGGCATCCCATTGTTTTACATAACTGGTAATTAGCATAACCATCTGCATGTTGTGCAAGGTGTCAAACTTAATGGATGGGGGGGTATTAGCATAGCCATCTGCATATTGTGCAAGGTGTCAAACTTAAAGGATAGGGGGGTATTAGCATAACCATCTGCATGTTGTGCAAGGTGTCAAACTTAATGGATAGGGGGGTATTAGCATAACCATCTGCATGTTGTGCAAGGTGTCAAACTTAATGGATAGGGGGGGTATTAGCATAACCATCTGCATGTTGTGCAAGGTGTCAAACTTAATGGATAGGGGGTATTAGCATAACCATCTGCATGTTGTGCAAGGTGTCAAACTTAATGGATAGGGGGGTATTAGCATAACCATCTGCATGTTGTGCAAGGTGTCAAACTTAATGCATAGGGGGGTATTAGCATAGCCATCTTGATGCACATCCCAATGTGATATCTAATGGTGGTATTTATACAGCCTGTTCAGTGTGCATCTGGGAGCAGTATATAATAGGAAGTGTTAGAATAGCCACCTGTGTGTGTTACATGATGTGAGGCCTCTTGGGGGTGGATCAGCATACTCTTACTAGTGTGCTTTCTGATGTGGTACTTAAGTGGAAAGGTATTACCTTAACTGCCTCAAATTGCATGTCATTGTGATACCTTATAGGGAGGGAGCAAGCGCAACCACATTTTTGTGCTTCCCAGTGCAATACTTAATTTGGGTATTAACACAGCAAGTGTTGGTTTGTGTGATACCTAACTGGGGGCTATTGTCATAGCCACCTCAGTGTTCATCATGTAGTGATACATAATGTGGGGTTTTGCTCCAGCCATTTAAGTTTGCATTCTGCTGTGATGCCTAATGGTGAGGTATTTCTATAGACTGCTGCATGTGCATTTCCGTGTGATTCCTAAAACTGGGGTAGGAGCATTGCCTAATGGTGGTAGTAGCAAAGCTACCTGCACATAATGCAAGGTGTCATACCTACTGGTGAATATTAGCAGAGCCATTAAAATGTGCATCCTATGTTAATACCTAATAGAGTATTAACACAGACAGTTGAATCTGCATCTTGTTGTGACACCTAGAGGAGCATATTAGCAAAGCCACAATGGTAAGCATTTTATTTTATTTTATTTTTCCTTTGACAGGCTTAGTCCCTCTAGGCTAGTGGCTACTTTTCAGGGGACACTCAAGGTGATATTCATGCATCTAGAGGGAATTTGTCCAAGTCATCAGGGACATTCTCCTACTCTTTTTGATAGGTGCCATGGGATCTTTCACAGCCAGCTGAGCTACCACCAATTCAAGCATATGGGCTCCTGTTTTTTTCCATTAAGACACCTAATGGAAATGCCAGAACAGCCACCACAATGGTATTATAGTGTGATACTTATTGGAGTGGTATTTCAAAAGCCACCTGCAATTTGTACATGGTGTGACACCTAAATGGACTGTTAGCATACTCACTGGAAAATGCATCCACATGTGAGACCACGTGATGGTATTTGCATGGACACTTTAGTGTGCATCTTGGTGTTAAGGAAGGCATTAGCATAGTCATCACAATGGGCATCTCAGTGAGGCACCTAATGAAGAGGTTCTAACATGCCCACAAGCACATCAAAATGGTGTGGTATGTATGTAAAGGGTTAACAATATTGCAACCTCATTGTGCATCCCAGTATGTTCCCTTTTGTGGGTTTTGATAGCCACCTCAAACTGCATCCCAATGTGGTAACTAATCTTAGGGTACTAGCATCACCATGCCCCCTACGTGCATTCTGCTGGAATACATATTTGAGATATTACTTAGCATCTCAGTATGTTAACTAGAAAGCTGGTATTGGGATGCCTGGTGTCATAGTTAGTGTAATACCAAATGAGTTTATCTGGAAAGCACCCAAGTGTGCAGCTGGATTTGGTAACTAATGTGGGGCATTAGCCTAGAAACCTAGAGTGATGCCTAGTGGGAGAGATTATTATGCTCATATCCTTGTGCCTGTCAGTGCGATAGTTAGTGAGGAGAATTAACATAGTCACCTTAATTTACAGATCATTGTGATTTTTAAAGGAGACTTATTAGCAAAGCCACTTACATTATGTGTTGTTACAAAATAGCAACTTGAATGTGATGCAGTGAAATACGTAATGCTAGGGCATCAGATTACTCATGTCAATGTGAATCAAGATGGGATATCAAACATGAAGGTATTAGCACAGCCATTTGAATGTGATACATGGTGTGATCTCTAATGGTCAAAGTTAGTGTAAGTATTTCAGTGTAAATACTATTGGGGTACTTAATGCAGTATATTAACATAGCCACCTCTATGTGCATGCTGGTGGGTTAGTTAATGAGGGGCTATTATCAAAACACTTGCATCTGTTGTGTAGCATGGTACCTAATGTGGATATTAGCATACCCTCTTGCATGTGATGCATGGTATGATACTTAACTGAGGGTGTTATCAGAGGCTTGTGCATGTGGTGCATACTGCGCACCTCTTGAGGGTGTGTTAACAAAACAAGCTCAGTGTGCATAATGATGTAAAGTCTAATTGTGGGTATTAGCATAGATACCAATACATGGCGCATTGTCTGATAAGGAATGTGAGCAATATCAGAGGCATGGCACATGGCATCCTACCATTCGATACCTGTAGAGTGAGGTATCACCAAAAAATCTCTAACATCTATGGTGACCAACAAGGCATCTTTCAAGAAATTAGTCCCACTTAAATACTCCAAAAAGTCCCAAGAGTCCTTCAATAAATTAATTTTGTAATCATAAAACCTTTTAAGTCTTCTGTCCACAAAAGCTGCCAGGGAATAGGTTTTTGAACCACTGGCAGCCAAACTCATGTGTAAGGTGGGTTAACTAATTCTTTGTGCACTTTAGGTATACCAGATATAGAGGGTATTTTTTTATCAATCTTGGAGAAATCATGCAGGCCCTTGTCTAACATTTTGCACAAGTAACTCTCCCAATGTGAAATTAATTCTATGATAGGCAATGTGACTTTGTCTTTTAGATACTGGGGAATATTTTTCTGCCTCATATAACACATTTAGCATTTTCCTGTATATTCCGCCATATCCACGAGTACTAGCACACCCCCTTTATCTGGTTTCATCACACGTATTATTTAGTTTTGAAATAATTCACTTAACACTTTCTTTTTTATAAGTTGCAAAGCGGTAGATCTAAATATGCATTTATTAACCATATCACTAATGTCCACGTCTGTATTACCTGATCGAAAGTTTAGGTTAGAGAATAGCTAAACGTCGACCTGGTAATATCGAAAACTTAAAACAGCAAACAACCGATTTAACGTAGGGAATGAATTCCCTTGGCCACAAAAAAAAAAATTTAAACCAAAATAAAACACCCCCCTACCTAAATATACTGACTCTGAGATCACTCTACAGAGGGGAAAGGGGCAAAATCTGCATAACAGCCTAGGGAATTCTTTCTCTGCATTAAATCAGCCATTCACGTTTGTTTGCTTTCGCTATTAGCAGATTGACATTTAGGTATCCGTTAACCTAAGCATTCGATCAAGTAATAGGAACCCCTAATGTCCTGCTTCACCAAAGATTAAAAATTTGCAGGGTAGGTGAAGGGGGATTACAAGTACTCTTTATCGTAAATGTAGATATAACCAAGTTACTACTATTATGCTGATATAACAACTCAAGGTTAACATTACATAAAAATAACTTGAAATCAATGGGGGTCCTGCTAATATTAAAAGAATGTCGGCTACAAATAAGAAACCTTTTTAAAAAGAGATAAATGTATGCTGCAAAGCTCCAGCTGGGCATAATTGTATACTTTAAAGTTGTCTTGTTCAAAAATAATCCCATTGGGCTGCTCAAAAATGTATTTTAATTAACATAATTGATTTTTGAGAATCGCTGCTCTTCTGTGTTTGTCTTTTTGTTTTTTTTTTTTGTTGTTTGGCTTACCAATACTCAGCATTTGATGTGCTGACATTTCACTAGGGAGCCAGTATAGCTACTTCATTGTAAATCTCATTATAATTCTCAGTAATGTCATACTCACTTCAGTTTGTATCCTGATGTGATACCCAGCATAGAATATTATCTTAGCCAAGTGCATATGTATTCCAGTGTGATGGTGAATAGGGTTTTCCAAATAGCTACTTGGATCTGTTGCATGTTGTTATGCCTAATGTGGATATTAGCATAACCATCTCAATGTACATCCTGGTATTACATCTAATGGGGAGGTGCATGCATAGCTATCCGCATGTAGTACATGATACGATTCCAAATGTACGGTGTTAGCAAGTATGACAGCTAACTGAATAGTTTTAGAAGTCACCTCAAAGTGCATTCCAGTGTAGTACATAATGGGGATATTAGGAATGCCATCTGCACATTTCACATGGTGTGATCTCTAACTGCGGGTATTAGCATAGCGATTTCAATGTACACTCTAATGTGACACCCAAAGGGGGTGTTAGCATTAACCATCAGCAAGGAGCAAAAGGTGTGATATGTAACAGGAGGTTATTAGCACAGCCACCTGCAAATGGCACATGATGTGGTACCTAACTGGGGGTATTAGCATAACTGCCAGCATGGGGCAGATGATGTGATATGTTATAGGAGAGGTATTAGTGTAGCCACATGCATGTGGAGTATGCTAGGCTATCTAACTGGGGGTATTGGCATAAATACCAGCATGAAGCAGATGATGTGATATGTTATAGGAGTGGTGTTAGTGTAGCCACCTGCACATGGCACATGGTGTGGGATCTAACTGGGGGTATTAGCATAACTGCCAGCATGGGGCAGATGATGTGATATGTTATAGGATAGGTATTAGTGTAGCCACATGCATGTGGAGTATGCTAGGCTATCTAACTGGGGGTATTGGCATAAACACCAGCATGAAGCAGATGATGTGATATGTTATAGGAGTAGTGTTAGTATAGCCACCTGCACATGGTGTGGGATCTAACTGGGGGTATTAGCATAACCACCAGCATGGGGCACATGATATTATAATATAACAGGAGAGTATTGGCATAGCCATCTGCACATGGAATACGCTGTGCTGTCTAACTGGGGGTAGTAGCATAACCATCAGTATGGGGCACACGGTGAAATGTAACAGGAGGGTATTAGCATAGCCACCTGAATCTTCATCCTCTTGTGATAGCAGTGCAATCACCTCAATGTGCATCCTTGCACACATTCTCGAGTCGGTGTATTAACATATCTACCTACATCTGGTTCTTTGTGTGATATCTAGGGTGAGATATTAGCATTGCCAATTGAATGTGATGCATGGCATGAAACGTAGTTAAGGTTATTAGCATAGCCACCTCAGTGTACATCTTGATGTGATACCTGGTATTAACATACATGCCTACATGTGTTACATTATGCAACACTTAAGGAGGTATCAGAATAAAGATTTCAATATGCACCTTGTTGGTATACCTAATGGGGTATTTGCATAACCACCCATAGGGGCCTCCAGTATTCTACCTAACCAGGAATATTAGTGTATTCACTTTAACATGCATCTTAATCTGGTACCTAAGGGGGATTATTGAAATAGCTAATTGCTTGTAGGATATGCAACAGCAGAGTATTAGCATAACAAACTCAATGTGCATCAGTTATTTGTTACCTAAAAGGTGTTTTAGTGCAGTAAACATAATGTAGATCTTGGTGTGAGGAGTATTACACATGAGGTGTGATACCAGATAGGGGCTACTGGCATACACACCACTATGTGTGTTCTGCTGTGATACGTAATGAGGAGGAACTAGCACTACTGCTTCACTGTGTGATACCTAATTAGCTGCAGTTGTTTATTTATTTATATATTTATATATTTGTCTTTGCTGACCAGGAAAGGCCAAACTGAGCAAAATGGGGAGAAAAGCTCCACATTTAAGTTAAACATGATGTACATTTATAATTGCAAGGTAAAGCATACCTCTCAACCTCTTGGCACAAGAAATCTGGACAAAGGCAAAAATAATGGGGGAGGGGGGGGCAAAGGCCCAAAAAGAGCAACTGATTTTAAATATTGTTCTTACCAACTTAGAAAGTTGCTAGAATAATGTGTTTTGCATTGGTATGCATTTTCTGAGGGATATGAAGTCTGCAACACAAATTATTATTTAGTAACTTTTGTTCTCAATGATTTTCCAGAAAAAAACACACATTTTATGAAGAAATTACCAAAAATATGAGGTAAAAATCTGGACATTCTGTGGAAATCTGGACAGTTGGGAGGTATGGGGTTAAACATCTATACATGAGCTTATTTACATGCTTTTTAAAATATTTTAAGTATCGCTCACATTAACATAACATTTTATCACAAAAACGAGAGAAATTAGCATTAACTAATTATTGAATAAAGAAATAATATACAGTGACAGTTAATGCATTTATAGTATGGCTGCAGGGAAAAGATCAGACTGGGGTGTTTTTGTAATAATTTACAGACAGACAATTAGAATGTAGCTTAAAAAGTGACTAAAGAGATAAAAGGAGAAGCTATAGAAATGAGTGGGAAGATAAATGGACAGTGGAAGGATAGTAAGTGGTGAGGTGTGAGGGAGGAAGAGTAAGAGTTTAGGAAATAAGTGTAGCGTGAGGGGTAGCGATAAGGTACTAAAGGAATGGGAAGTAAAGTAGCTGTAAGAGTTAGAGAAAAGTAATCCGAGTAATGCCAGGTAAGCAGGAAGAACACAGCCATCTTTGACATAGGTGCTGTTTAAGCACATTTTTGAAACTATTTAAGTTTTCTGTTTTAACCCTGTGGGGCTATCACTCTGGAGTTTTGTCACATAATGAGAGTAGAGAGAGTCTCTAGCAGTTTTGAATGTTTTACTGATAGTAAGAGTTTATTACTTGAGCAAATGTCTCTAGTGGGTGAATAGTACAGGAGAGTATTTTGTAATGCCGGGCATTTGTCTGGTGAATACAATAGGTTGTGGGCAATGATTAAATGAGAGTATGTCAACTGGTTTAGGAGTTCAAGCCAGTTTAATTGTTTTAATGCAAGACAGTGGTGTGTTTAATAAGGTTGGTTGCTTACAAATTTACATATTTAGTAGCAGGGTGCGCTAGTTTAGTTTTTATACATAGTGTTGATATTTGTAAGAATAGAATATGCATATAATAGAGAAGGAAAGATGTATGTTGCTGCTAAGGTAATCCTTGCTTGATCAGTCAGGTACTGTTTAGCTCTATAGACGGAGCCTTGTTTTTGGTGAGTTTCCTTGGTGGAATGAAATTCGTGGTGGTCAAATTTGAGGTTATCTGTTATGACTCTGAGTAGTTAAATGTGGCTTATGGTCTCTATTTTTGTGTTATTTGAGGTAATATGAAATGTGTGTTTCTAATTAAGGTGTTGCTTTGAAGTATTTTGGGGGGGTTAAGCAGCAAGTTAGAATGTTTTGGCCATATTTCAATGTCAGTGAATGACTATTTAGTGAATTTCTGTAATTTTTTATGAATGGGTGAAGCATATAAGGGTTGAATTGTTGGCATATTGTACAACAGTGGCAAGTGTTGTGGCGATATGAAGTTTATTTATGAAAATATTAAATAGAAGAGGGGCAAGTATTGACCCTTGGGGGACACCAATAGAGATTGTTTGGAATGCTGAAAGGTTTAGTTGCCTGCTGATGATTGCATAAATTAACTGTGAAACCAGAAGATGGTGGGGTAAGTGAGACCTAGTGTTGCAAGTTCAGAGAGGAGCTTTTGGTGGGACACTGTGTCAGATTCTTTGGAAAGGTCAAGTGAAGAAACAAGATTACCATCATTTCTGGTTTGGTATGTTGGTAAAGTTGAGGAGGGCAGTGGTAGTACTGTGTTTAGGCATGAGACTGTGCTGGGTGTTGGAGAGGAGGTTGTGTTTGGTTATATGTTTCATAAGCTGAGAGTGAGTACATTTCTCAAGGATTTTAGAGATGGGTGATAGAATAGCAATAGGTCTATAGTTATCTCTGTTGAAGTACCTCCTTTGTGAAGGAGTATAACAATGGATTTTTTCCAGATGGATGGGACATAGTTTTCAGTTATTGACCTGTTGATTAGAAAGGAGACAGGGGAGGCTATTGTCTGAGCCTGTTTTGAGGAACTCAGTGGGACGCTTACTTGCATGTGATGCATTTTAGAATACCTTTTGTGGGGTATTAGCATAACAACCTTCATATTTATTCTGTTGTGATACTTAATGGTGGTATTAACATAGCCACCTCCATATGATGCATGGTGTGATACCTAATAGATATTATTTGCATTACCACCTTAATGATCGCCCAATTTATAATAGTGCATTTAGTGCTGTCACAATACGATTAATAACTTTTTGGGCCTGTGATGTGTATATCATTATTCATTGTCGTTATTGTTTTCTCACTAAGATAAATTTGACTTGTTTCGTATTATGTGAAATTCCACACCCTTGTACAATTATTTAATTCAAGATTTGTAGCAAATACAGAGCTGCTACTTCCTTGAAAATTTGGTAGAATACTGCTATAGAGCTATCTAGACCTGAGGATTTATTTCTTTCCAAACTTTCCTTTGCTTTATATTTTGTATACTTCATTCAAGGTAAAAGTGGCAAATGTTGTATTACACTTAGTCTTTAGAAAAATATCTAGCTAATTATCATCATCTCTTCAGTTACTAGCAGAAATTATATAGTTTTGGAAAATATTTGTAACATGTTTTCTTAATATATTAAATATGTAGTAGCATTTCCTGCTCTCCTTGAATCATTAATATACTGTTTTGATAAATCTTTTTGCACTTTGTCTTTAATTCACTGACATTTCATGCATGAAAAAATGGGATCTTATACTTGAAGTGCCTACTTTGTTCTATTTTTTTTAATTTTCTCTTTCATTTACATGTTAACTGAATGTATCTTTTAATAACCACTAACTGAGGAACTTGTGCATATATCTATTTTTACTGTTTATTTTGAAAGAGATTTCTACCTTTTATGTATATGTAGAATTTGTATTTTAGCACAAACATAATGACTGAATCACAATAATTAGAGAAACAGCCAGTGTCCTAAAGTAGGCCAACTTGTTCCGCAGACCACTAGAAGTGGTAGCCACCATGATGTCTATAATGAAGTTGACTGACATCTGAGTGGATTTCTGGTAGGATGGATTAATATGGCCTTATTCCAAATATCTATCCCTTATCAATGTGTTCCTTTCCTCCTTTGTTATTCCCTGTCCCCTGTTTGTAATTCAATCCTTCCTCCAACTACTTGACCACCCCCTGTCAGTTGTGTTACTGCCTCCCCTCTTAATCTTTGTTTGCATTATGTTTATCTGCAAGGTTTTATTTGCCTGTGTTAACTTTCCTGTACACACTGTCTTAACCACACTTCTCCCTTACTACCTCCTCCCAACCCTTCTTAAAAATGGGTACCTGTACTCTCAAAAACTATATCTTTCTTCTTCTCCTCATCTGTCTTTGTTTTGTGTTGTTCTTCTCTGTGCTTCACTACTTGCTGTTCCTCATTTCTGTTTTATTTATTTATTTTATTTGCTGTTGGTTAACCAGGATAGTCCATTGGGCCAAGAGAACCCATTTTCAATGGAGTCCTGGGGAGAAAAGCTCCATTACAGATTACATATTATAGAGATTTATATGCAGATTACATATTATAGAGATTTACATCCACATTATTGTACATGACATCACGAGGTACAGTGGTTACAATGAGTAAAGTTAAGCATTAATACAATCAAAGTATAAAACATATTAAAGTTGAAACCAAATTATATAATAGGCACAAGGATAAGGAAGTGAGTAGATAGATGCATATGGCTTATAGGAGGATAGGAACTATTAAGGAATAGGTTACTGGCTGAGATAGAGAGAGTAAAAGGTGGAATACAGTAGAGAGTATAGAAAGATTATGTGGGGTAGGAGCAGGAGCATTCCCATGTGGATGATAGGTAGGAGTGGAGTGATTTTTTAAAGGTAGGAAGGCTAGTGATGGTACGAATGGAGGGTGGGAGGGAGTTCCATAGGCGTGCTAGTGAAAAGGAGAGGAGGTTATGTCCTGGGGGACGATGGGGTCTATAGACTTCTATTATGTTTTGATTAGTAGATCTGATAAGTCTTTGAGTGTGGTGGATTTTAAAGGTAGTGGACAGGGAGGGACAGAGGGATGGTTGAAAAATGAGTTTGTGTGCATATGTTAGTTGAGTGTAGGAGAGGTAGTTGGGAAGGTCAAGCCAATTTAGTTTGTGGAGTGGTACACAGTGATGGGTTGAAGATTTATTGCTAGTGGCAAATTTGGCTATTTTATTATAACAGGTCAAAAGTTTTGTTTTGAGAGATGATTGTAGATTAGTTAAAAGAGGGGCACCATAAAGGAGGGAGGGTAAGAGAAATGTGGTAGAGAGAGTGAGTTTGGTAGTAGGTGAGAGGAATTGTTTGTGACGGTACAGCAGGCCTAGTTTTTGGTGTTTTTTTTAATGTTTTGTAGTAGATGGGACTTGAAAGTAAGGTTATTATCAATTTGGACTCCTAGAAGCTTGGTTTCTGTTACCAGTTCAAGTGGGTTATTATTTTGACTGGTGATGGAGAATGGTTGTTGATCCAATGTGTTGGTTTTAGAGGGGGTGAATATCATTAGTTTTGATTTGGCTGCATTAAGTGCAAGATGGTTGTCTTTCATCCACAGTTCTGTGGTGGAGAAGGCATCTTGAGTCAGTTTTTGGAGAGTTGGAATGGAAGATGAAGCACAGATGATTGTAGAATCATCTGCATATTGGATGATGTCAGCATAGGGGATAGAGTGATAGTAGTCATTTACAAAGATATTAAAGAGAAGGGGTCCTAATATGGAACCTTGTGGAACACCTGTGGGGGTGTTTAGGAAAGAGGAGAAGGATATTTTCCACTTAACAGCTTGTTGCCTGTCTGAGAGATAGCTGGTGAACCAATTAAGAGCAGAAGGTGAAAGGTTTTGCTTAGAGAGTTTAGTTAGTAGTAGGTTATGGGAGATAGTGTCAAAAGCTTTGGATAGATCAAGTAGGATGGTAGATACAGTGAGGCCAGAGTCTCTAGCCTTGTTCACATTTTCAAGGAATGATAGGAGGGCTGTCATAGTGCTGTGATTGGGACGGAAGCCGTGTTGAGTAGAAGTTAGTAGGTTGTTGTCTAGTAAGTAGGGAAGGAGTTGAAGGTGAATACTTTTCTCTAGAATTTTAGAAATAGGAGAGAGGATAGCGATGGGCCGGAAGTTGGTAATACTAGTATTATTTCCTCCTTTATGACGGGGAATTATAAAAGCCTTTTTCCAAATTTGAAGAACGTGACTTTCTTGGATGGAGCGGTTGATTAGGATACTAATTGGCAGGGCGATAGCATCTGCAGCGATACTGAGGAAGTTTGAGGGGAGGTTTGTACCATCCCCACTAATTTTATGATAAAATAAGTTGGCACATTGCTTTATTGCCCCGTATAGGCTGTCTGCAGTGATTATATCTCAACAATGAGGCACTTTTATTAGGATGTGACTGAGCATATCATTGGACATGCCACACGCTTGACTGTTTCCCTTGGGTCATATGACAGCTCCTAGCATTGTCATGTCAG
>NC_056749.1:186803321-186853321 GCF_019279795.1 Protopterus annectens
CTTCTGTAACCAAGTTACAGAGTCAAGCCTGTTTAAGTTAATAGACTAACCTGCATCCTCCCCAACTAGGGCATTACATACCATACCTCTCAACTGCACAAGAAATGTGGACAAAGCCTAAAATAATGGAGATACAATATCCCAAAATAGGGATAGAGTTTGAATATTGCTCTTTTTAAGTTATAAAGTTGCTAGAATAACAGGATTTGTGTTCGCATGCATTTTCTGAAGGTGCCTGAAACGCATATATCATTATTTAGTGAATTCAATCCTCCATGAATTGCAAGAAAACAAATTCAGGCCAATAGGAGTTTGGCTTTATTAGCCTGAATTTGTCCATAACAGACTTAGACTTAAACAGGAAAAATGTAATGGGCAGTCAGACCTGCCATATACCAGAAACACTTGATGTCCTTAAGGGATCATTAGCATATACCCCAATGTACCTCTAATACAAGAGGTTTTAAGGAATCACACAGATGAAAATCTAGCTTGAATAACATACTTCTTAATTGCTCCTTTTGTTTTAGCCATTCTAGACACCACTGGTCCATTTCTCGCTGTCCTCTCAACAACACTGCCTTTTTAAACAACGAAACCCTTCCATAACATATGTTTTTGTCTCTTCTAAATTATTTTCTGACACAAGATGTCATATCATTTTTGTTCAGCAACTGCTTGCTTTTCCAATCTCTCTGAACTCCTGGGCAGAATGTCCTTACTCCGAAAATGCTTTTGTCCAGTTCCATCTTCCTGCATATCAGTCATATAAAAATATACCACCACTTTCCTCAACTGGACAACTGGAAAGCTGTTTTCCACTGCTGCAGACTGACTAATTCATTGGTTAGTTCCTTGTCATTTATTAAATTCTGCAAAGCTTCAGATTTTAGGCATCTTTCCCAAAGAGCAACTTTTGCTTGTGATAAATCCTGACCCACAGTATTTGTATTATCAATTGTATTTTCTTCCAAAATTATAACCGCTCCATCCATAGAAATACCTCTGTCCTCACTGACCTCCAGGCTTCAACCTGATCCTGCTGGCCATGCCCACATGGAAAGAGTAAGGGAAGTTCCCCAGTGCCCTGGCCAAATTTCCCTAGTGAGTATGAATACAGCCTCCAGTCCCTTTGTGAAAAGAGGTCAGTGTGCAGTGGGACTAATCCAGTCAAAGTGTGAATAAAGAAATAAATAAATCTGCTAATATCACCTATTATAAATAACACTGAGATGCACATTGAGGTAGCTGTACTAATACCCCCATAAGGCATCCTGTCATATATCACAAGCAGGTGGCTATGTTAATACCACCACAGGTTATTGCATCAGAATACACACATGGCGGTGACAATGCTAACAGCCCCAATTAGGTACTACACCGGGATGCACATGCAGGTAGATGTGTTATTAACTCCTGTGGTTTCACAAAGGATTGCACAATGATGTATCTGTGCTTATGCCCCTGTTGGACATCACCCAGGGATGCTCACAGAAGTGGTTATGGAAATACCACACTATAAGGTATTACACTATGCAATACATGCACTTAGCTGTGCTACCTCCACATGTAGGTATCTTGCCATAATGTAAATTGAAGTGCCCATGTTCTTACCACTATATCAGGTATCACACCTGGATGTACATCTAGTTAGCTGTACTAATATCCATCATTAGATGTTATACCAGAATATATACTGAGTTGGCAATGTTAATATCCTACATATTTGGTATCACACAGGGATGTACAATGAGCTGGCTGTGCTAATTCCACAAAGGTAAAAAACACATGCAGGTGGATATGCAAATCTCCCCTATCAGTTATCACACCATGATGCAAACCAAGAAAGATATACGAATACCCGCCCCAGTCAGTTATCACATTGGGATGCACATTGAAGTGGGTATGATAAAACCCCTGGGTTAGTTATGAAGTATCACACCATGCATCAGAAGAAAGTGGGTATGCTTACACTCATTTGTCATCATACCAGGATGCACATTCAAGTATGTGTGCTAATACCCCAGGACTAGGTGTCAGCACACCTCTCAACCTCTTAGACCAAGAAATTTGAATGAAGCCATAAAAAATGGAAGAGACAAAGGACTAAACATGGGGACAATTTTTAGATATTGCTCTTAGAAAGTTGATAGAATAAAAGGTTTTAAATCTATAGGTCCTCCTCTATGACCCAGGAAACCCATACCATGTATTTAAACTTATTAGAAACACTAACCATCCAATCCAATACCATATTCATGGGTGACTTTAATTACCTCACTATTAACTGGGAATCCTATATGACACCAAGCATACCTGTGCAGAGATTCCTGGATTTTGTAAACACAAAACTCCCTGGACCAGGTAGTCAATACACCAACCAGGGGTGCAACTATACTGGATCTGGTCCTCACTAATATGGGAGAGTGCTGCACACCCCCTACTGTGTTACCTTCCCTGGTAAGGTCAGACCACAGATGGTCTCCTTTGAAGTAAAAATAAAACATGGACCCACAACTAACCTGGAATATTCAGAAACTATTCTAAGGCTAACCTCCTGCTATTAAGTGAGAACCTGGCAACATTTCAAGCCCCACAATCCCTGAGAACACTGTTGCTTATGCAGAAGTGTTAACAGGAATCCTGTACAAGCATGCTAATAGCTGCATAGAGGCAGCTGTACCAACCAGGAAGAAGTACATAACTAAATCAAAAAACAAGCCACCCTGGTGGAATCACAAAATCAGTAGGCTGTATAACAGGAGGAAGAAAATCATTGCAAAAAATTAGGAGGTGCAGCACCCAGCAGGATACAAGCACTCTCATCAAACTAAACAACTTGGAGGACAAATAAAGTCTACCAAAGCCAAATTTGAGGTAAGTTTGGCATCCCAGGCCAAGGACAACCATAAAGCATTCTTTAGCTGTCCCCAACCTCAAAGGCAATACACAATTGTGTGCAGACTCATTGTAAATGGAGCCACCTATACTGAGCCACAAGATATAGCAAACCTCCTGGCTGATAAATTCAGCTCCAACTTTACCCCTCTCTTCCCCTCAACCTTCCCTCAGGAAATATCATCAAATATAACTCCCCCTATTATCACTAGGTAACACATCCTTAATGCTCCCTCTAAGATCAAGAACACTGCATCAATGGGCCCAGACAATATTCCAGGGTGCTTCCTAAATAGCATGAAACATGACCTATCATAGCTTCTGGAATTACTATTTAAATGTAACCTCCAAAGAGGCTTTGTGCCTCGTGAATGAAGAAAGGCAACAGACATCCCTGTGCACAAAGGTGGGCCATCTACAGACCCTGGAAACTACAGATCCATAAGGCTCACCAGTTTTATATGTAAAGCCATGGAAAGAATTATCATGGAGATAATAGAGATATAGTAAACCTCCAGACATTGGACCCAACCCAGTTTGGTTTTGTCAAGGGAAGATTATGCCTACTGTACCTGGTGGACTTCTTTGAGAAGGTCAGCAAAGCAACGGATGAGGGTAAAATCTTTCACACTGGTTACCTTAACCTGGCCAAGGCATTTGACATAATACCCCACTCGGACATTGTTGTCAAACTCAAGAGGTTAGGTACAAACCCGTATGCCACCCAGTCAATAGCAAACTGGCTCACAGATGACCCAGGAAGTTAGAATTGGGGAGTCCACCTGTATAGAGAGGCCAGTCACAAGTGGAGTCACTCAGGAATCAGTCCTTGGACCACTCCTTTTTTGGCATTACTTCTCAGTAGTCAAGGTCAATGTCAGTGGTCTCTAGCTGACTAAATCTGCAGATAATCACAAATTAGGAGCTGTCATTGAATCTCACAATGACACACAAATATTCTCCAGTAGGGGCTGACACAGACCAATAACTGGTGTGAGAGCCAAGGACTAAAACTAAATGCCAGGAAATGCAGAATAGTATCCTTTAGGAAGTCATCCATCCCCTGGCAACTATCATATTGACGACACACCCCTTAGTTAACCCAGTAGTCAGGGACTTGGGGACACACATAGTAATATAACCTTTGGTCATCATGTGTCTACAGTGGTGAGAATCATTCTGTTGCACAACTTATAAACAAAGGTATGACATCTAAGTCCAAGGATGTCATTGTTCCACTGTATTCAGCATTCATCAAACCTATCATTGAGTACAATGCACCCTTTGGTATGTACCTAACCAGGCATATCAAACAACTGGAACGTCCACAGGGGTTCCTCACTAAAATGTCCTATTCAGACCAACTCCTGGCTCTATCCCTGTATTCTGTCTCCTACAGGCTTTTGAGGGGAGATCTATCCCTGGCATACAAGGCATTGTCAGAAGCCACTCTGATGGACTTCCTGCATATACACAAAACAAACAGCACCAGAATTACCGATTCTAAAGACTTAAACCTTGCCTGTGATACAAATAGGACTTGCTGGAGAGAGATGTATGTATCCGAGACTATCCTGCCTATGGAACAGGCTCCCATCCATGTGAAGCAGAGTTCCTCCCAAACCCAGTTCAAGTGCAACTTGGACAATTGGATGGGAAACCAGAAATTCATCCCTGGTTTGGCACCTATGTCTCTAATGGACACAGTTAACCTGTAAATGGCTCACGAATGCAATTATCAAGGGTATTAGAACTTGTCAAAGATTTGGGATACATGGATAGGCTTAAAAAGGTCCTTGTGGTCGTTAGCCTAGTAAAGACGTATGAACCTATTAGGATTAATTTTTTGAAGGCTATGTAGTCTGAAACTCAAATGTCTGTCATTATTTTCTAAATTCAGTCCTCAAAAAATTAGCCAGTGATTTGACAGAAAACCAAAATAAATTTTATGAGGAACAGACAAAAAAATATAAGGCAAAAGTCTGGACTGTTGAGAGGTAGGGGTGTCGCACCCTTGATGAACACTTAGGTGGCCATGCTAATTCCATCACATTAAATATCGACTGGGATGCACTTACTGGGGATGCAGTTTAAGCTGGCAGTGATAATATCCTGTAAGCCAAAGTGCAACAGTTAAATGATTATTCCATAAAATATAACCCACAATATGAACACAAACTACTGTAAACTGGTTTGCCTGTAACTAAGATTTCTTCAGTGCAAAAAAAAAAAAAAAAACTCAAAGTGCCAGGCTGAGTAATGAAAACAAACATTTGACTAATATCAGATTAATTTCTCCCAAAGAAAGTTAGAGAGCATGTAACAAGTGAAAACCATTAAAGAGACATAACATCAGCCATCCTTATATTTGTATCATGTAAGTATTTGACCCTTAACAAACTAGATTTTTTATGGCTATAGGGAGTATAGCTCTCAACTTTCCATCCCTAGAATATGGAATACTACCTCTCATAATGTGGAACAAATGTTCTTACTAGCAGCTTATTAATAACTTCAACTAGAAATCTCGTAGGATTGTTACAGTGAATTATATTATGCGTATAAATAATTGCTTTGTTAAAATCTTATTCAGTATTCTATACCATAGAGAGCAGTTAATACTAACAGTGAATGAGTGATGGACACTTTCAAAGTGAAACAGTGAGAAACAGACTTTCTAAAACTCAAAATGAGGAACATTCGTCATAATGAGATACACTTAAGAGGAATGAAAAGGAAACCTGCTTTTTGTGAAATGTAAAGTCAAACATAGATTATTTTCACATGCATCTGTTGCACGTTGCTGACATCTACTGGCAAAAGTATAAAACAAGTTAAATGTGATGAATTTTTACTGAAATTTTACATATGCGAACAACACACAATATAAAAGAAATAACTATTTACACCTATTTACTGAAGTATCTACATAATTTCTTACCTCATCACTAAAATTCAATAAACAGCGAGACAATATAAACTGATTTTAAAAGTGGTATAAATTAATATTTTGTATTCATAAGTTCAGTTTTATCCCATATTCTGTGGTTATTCTGTTCGTTTTCATCTTAATAGATATTTCTAGACGTCAATAAGGAGATTTTCATTTAAACCTTTTGGAGATAAATTTCCTATCCATCTTTTAAATTCTACGGACACATAATGGCAAAAAGTACATTAACAATTAGATTAATAACTATTCTTTCAAACATGGTGAAAACAAGGCCCCTAAACTGATCATTCAAATTTTTTAAAATATTTTGCCAGCCCATTTTATTTAAACAAATAAAACAGTAGTTTGTATAGGCCTTATCATAGTACTGTATTCCAGGCAAAAGAGGAGTGAGGCATTTTTTAGAGAGACATTTAAATAATATATTATTTTCCCTGTGTCAAATGTCATGGAGTTACCTGTGAATATGAAATGAAACATTCCTGAACTTTTTTGTAAATAAGATAATCCATGCAAACATTATGCCATGTATACTATCTATTCAATGGAATGGATAATTAGATGACTGATGCACCTTGACAGTGTTTACTGATGCAAAACATTTTGGTACACATACATGTCTGCAGTTGGTGCAGTTACCACAGGACTGGTATTGTTTGTTTATATGCACAAGTAATGGTTTACACCAAATTCTTCCTCTTCACCTGCATGCAGCCACGTTAAAGTATTAGGACAGACATTTTAATTTTGCTGTTCCTGTTGATACATTTACACATATCAGATAAAATGGGGTATCCATATTTCCATCATCAGGCAATGTAGCACTGCTAATGCTTGATCTGTTTTATGAAAATTATTACTAACATAGGTAGTAATAAACCCAAGAACATAACTATGTCTAAGTTGCGGTTATGTATAGTGCAGTAAACTTTATATTAGTTTTGATTTGTCAAGTTTCTGTGCTGTGTGACAAATTGGGTTACAATTATTTTGAAATAATGCCCCAGATCTTTTGTAAAAGTTTACAGTTCTTTCATACTCGAAATATGTGATTTAGTATATTGCCAATAATATGTGGCAAATAGAAGCAACAAGCAATATGTTGTTCTGTAAATGTTTTATAATACAAAGAGGCAACAATTATATCTTTAAGACTTTTTGTTACAGGAATATCTAAAAAAAGCCAACAGTAACAAGTTCATAGCTAGCAGTAAACTTTATTACCCACTAACTATGGGTGCAAAAATCAGTCTGCTATACATTAAACAAATGTTTTCAGTGTGTCAGCATCAGATTTCTAAAAATGTCAACCGTCATCCAAATATAATCTCAACATGTCAGTATGCATCAAAAAGTGTCATAAAAATGCATCTTTGTATATGGGGGAAAAAGATGTTTCCATTGCAATCCCATCTTATTTGCAGATAGTAGCTATTTTTGAGATAGAACATTTTTTTGTCAAGACATGTCTTATTTGCAGCAAGAATGTCATTCAGTCCAGTCTGTACCATATTTCAAAGCCAAAATATTGGCACCATGAGGGATGCTAGTATATAATGATTTAACATCATGTGTACATGGACCAGTAAGGTTCCATCTGAGCCATAAATGTTCGTTGTAAATATTGTGCCTTATATAACTGTGACCTAGTTCTATGCAAAAGATAGATCAGGCAGATTTCTAAAAAAAAAAGGCAGAGGCTATTTTAGATAACCAATTCCTGACACCAGTAAAATACAGTTTTAAAAGATGTGGATGTACCATTAAATCTTTTCTCATGCATTAATTAATTACAGTTTTCTCACTCATTTACTCAAAAAAATGATCCATCTTCCATTACACTATCAGGAAAAACTGCAAGAAAAATCCAGTAAAGCTAAAGTCTTCACTATACAATACATTAAATATCTTGTAGTATAAACCCATTGGATTTATGCTTATTACCCCTAACAATCAAATAAGCATTTTTGCTCCATAGCTTCTAAATACATATGACTTCTTACTTTTTACAGCTATATAGGTACATTCACGATGACGATGTCAAACCACACTTTGCCTATACCCTATGGGCCTCCACTAGAAGATTACACAGAAAATGTACTAATTTGGCTGAGTCTTTCTTGCAGTTTTAACTGAATTGTTTGTCTGTGTGAGTTTTTTTACTCTTAAGTTTGGATGTTGTATGGGATATTTTGCAGGCATCCTAATGTTTATGGACATCAGGCTGGATTTTAATTCTGTTTTTTTAAAGTAAAGCCAAACAACTGAAACTTGCATGTCTACAGCTACAAGGGTTTGGCTTTATTGCTCTGAATGTACCCATAAAGAATTAAAAAATACGTGGTGAGCAATTAGAAGCCTTGTAGCCCAAATATTGGTATGCCCTTAAGGGTTTATTTGCATATATGAAACTCAAACATGATGTCCAGCACCAGGTGAAAATAGAATTTTATTGTGGCAACTCCAGCAGATGGTGTACTAAAACACCATATAGTACAAGCAAACCAATTTCGACAAAGATGAGCCTTCCTCAGTGCAACAACAAAAACTGAAATCACATAGTGTAATTTAAATAATCACACCCTCAAAATACAAGCTTGTCATTGGATAATTAAAATTGCTCATTTAATCCAGGTTTGAACAACCCCCCCAACCTAATGATCCACCCTTGACATTCACATCCCACCGACACCCCCCAGTAAGGAAACCTCCATAAAAAACTTCTCCATAACCAACTTCATGCTACTCAAGTCAGAAGTTACAAACTTCATGACACCAATGCAGACTGGAACTGAAAGTTTGACTGCTGAGTCCTACACTAAGGCAATGTATGAGCACATCCACTCATGCATGAATTATGCAATCCCAAATAGAACCAAGATGCTCTCCTCCAAAAAAAGGAAGCCAGTCTGGTGGTCCTCTGCCATAAACAAACTTTACAACAAAAGGAAGAAACTGTTGCAGAAAAGAGGAAAATCTCAGCATGCAAAAAACTCCCTTACCAGCCTCAGTAAGAAGCTGAGATCCCTAGTAAAATCCTCCAAAGCTAGTTACGAAAATAAAATTGCCAAAAATTCCAAAGACAACCACAAGGCATTCTGTAACTATGTCAGGAATCCTAAATGACAATGTTCAGGTCTGCTCTGAGCTACAACAGAATGGCATTAAATATACTGATCCCAAGGATATTGCCAATATCCTGGCAGATCAATTCAGTGCCAACTTCACCCCCCCTCACCCCCTAAACGGCCCATCTCAATACCGGAAGACTGCCAAATTCCGGTAATAACAGCCACACAGGTAAAAACACACTCTCCAAAGGTAAGAATACAGCATCCATGGGACCAGATGGCATCCCAGGCTGTGTACTACATGAACTACAAATGAGCTCACACCTCACCTAAGTGTCATGTTTAATTATACCCTCACCTCAGGCTTCATGCCCACTGAGTGGTACACAGCTACAGTTATCCCACTCCACAAGGGGGGATCCACCTTGGATCCTGGGAACTACCGCCCCATCAGTCTGAGCCTGATCTGCAAGGCCATGGAACATATTATCATGGAACTTATAAACAAAGATATTGGCAACCTTAAAACACTGGACCCCACCCAGTTTGGGTTTGTGAAGGGCCGATCTTGTCTCCTGAACCTGATTGACGTCTTTGAAACAGTCTCTAGAGCCATGGATGAGGGTAAGGCAGTCCACACAGCCTATCTGGACCTCGCCAAGGCCTTTGACACCATCCCCCACTCTGGAATCATAGATAAACTTACTTAGCTGGGCATTAATCCCTACGTCACTCGATGGGTTGCCAACTGGCTTGCTGACATAACCCACACTGTAAAAGTAGCTGACTCCAAATCCAGCTCCAGACAAGTGGAGCACCTCAGGGTTCAGTCCTGGGACCGGTCTTGTTTGGCATCTACTTCTCTGAAGTACAGGCCAACACTAAGGGACTCTGGCTAACAAAGTTTGCAGATGACTGCAAACTGGGAGCCATTATTGAATCCCCAAATGATGTGGATATTCTACAAAAGGGCCTTACAGGAACAGATGCTTTGTGCCAGAGCCATGGGCTCAAGCTCATTGCCAAGAAATGTATAGATATCCCCTTTGGGAAAAAGATGTACCCATGAATTACCACTTAGGTGGCAGTACACTAAACACAGAAAGTGTGATAAGAGACTTATTGACACAGGTGGACAGCGGTCTCACCTTCAATAACCACATTGCCACAACAGTCAGGATATCCTTCTATGTGGCACACCTCATCACTAAGGGCTTTTTATCCAGAAAAAAGGAGGTCATTGTCCCACTGTATTCATCCCTCATTTAGACCCATTATAGAATACAATGCCCTATTTGGTATGTACCTCTCAAGACATCTGCAACTGGAAAGGTCGTAGAAATACCTCACTAAAAGAATCACAGGCCTAAAGCAGATGGCCTATGCTGACCGCCTTAAACTCCAGCTATACTCTGGCGCATATCATCTACTCAGAGGCGATCTCTGCTTAACATACAAGGCCATGTCAAACCCAGAGCTGTTGGACATGCTACACTTAAAGAAATCCCAATCCCTCGGAGCCACATGCTCCAGGGATCTAAACCTTGTCATCACAATAAACAAAACATGCTGGAGGGATAGGTGCCTGACCCAGTGATTCCCCAGACTCTGGAATAGACTGCCCATACATGTCAAGCAGTTCACCTCCTTGGTCCTCTTCAAAAGGAACCTTGATTGGATGGGAGAAAGGAAATTCACCCCGGGGATCACGTCAGTCACCCTGCTAGACAGGGGTCCAGGGAAGTAAATAGTGTGGGAAAGAAATAGCCAGGGAATTGTTATGGATAGGCTTGTATAAGTCCTAGGGCCGATAGCCTAGTACCAGCCTATGAATCATTGCTCAGTATGCAGCCATGTACTAAAGAATAAACAAATTACCAGTAAAAACACATACGAGATGTATGATATTCTGTATTTTGGTAACTGTAGCACTGATTAGGTCATATATTTAGCTACTTGTTCTTGTTCTGCTTCCTATGTTGGGCAGACTTCTAGGTCACTGAGGATCTGGATATCCGAACATCTCAGTGACATTTAGGAATAAAAGGATGTCTAATTCTTCATACAAAGACACTGACTCATACCACTGCTCAGTTTAAATTTATTATAATTGATCGGGTTACAGGCAAAAGGCTGTATAAGGCAGGTTGGCATACAATTTTAAACAGAAAATAATCCAGTTGGATCATTAGGTTGGGGGGGGGGGTTGTTCAAACCTTGATTAAATGAGCAGTTTTAATTATCCAATGACAAGGTTGTATTTTAAGGGTGTGATTATTTATTTAAATTACACTGTGATTTCAGTTTTTGTTGCACTGAGTAAGGCATATCTTTGCCGAAAGCGGTTTGCTTGTACTATATGGTGTTTTAATACACCATCTGCTGGAGTTGCCACAATAAAATTCTGTTATTTTCACCTATCTGGTGCTGGACGTCTTGTGTTTGAGTTTCTTGTTTTTTGGTCCTTGGACCTGCTGTACATGCGGTTCATCTTGTGTTGGTTCATTTACATATATCCCATGGGCCTCCACTACAGTAGGTTTACACAGTAAAAACTCTAGCTTGGTTGGGTCTTTCTTGCAGTTTTTACTTGAATGGTTTGTCTGTGTAACCATTTAACCCTTTGATTTAGATTATACTGGAGGTGGAATCCGAGCAATCTTGCTTGTAAGACATGATTTTTTATTACTTCTAAATTCAGAGTCATAAGTTATCAATAATGCCTGATGACTAGGTGGGCATTACAGAGAAAAATGGAAAACTGAGAAGTGTTGTAAGAGACTGGCTTACCCACTCCTTGATGGCAGATAATTCCTGTACTGACCTTGCTGGAGGCTTTTCTATTTAGAGAAATGGGCTGTTAATTGTTTGTATTTTTTTATTATTAGTAAATATTTTATATTTTTGATATGAAATAGTTCATCTGCCTAAAGTGTACTTAAGACACACGCGCGCACACACAAACACATGCATACACACAAAAACACACGCACACATTACTGTTCAGATGACAAAAATAAACCATCCACAAAAAGAAAGCTGGAGTTTCTCTAATTTAATATGCCAGTAGGAAAAAAAGTAACTACAAAATCCCAGTTCAGCATTCATATTAATGAAACTTAGACATTCACTTTCACATACTGATTTTAATTATTTTTGTTATGTATGCACTGATTTGCTTGTGTGTGCATAGGGGTAAGTGAATGGGGGTGGAAATTAGTTACTTCAGTGAGTGGAGGAACTGGTGGCAGAACTGAAGCTTTTTTCCCTTCTGACACTGGTTTTATGCCATGAGCAGGTGAACTTTTTTTTTTTTTTTCAGGATCTCTGTCCATGATGTCATTCCACTGGAATTCTGAGTGGCCAATGGAGTTTCATTATTTTAGAAGCTGGTTTTTTAACCTACAGCAGTCTATCCTTGCTGTATATGTAATAAGTATGTCTTTGTTGACTGAACAAAGACAAAGCCCTCCTATAGCCTAGAGACAAGTTATATCCAAACTGTATATGTATGTCATTAAGTACACCCTTCTCAAACAATATAATTGAAACATGACAAGATGACATGAAGGCAGATGGTGTAAACCTAAATTTTATTGGAAATGTCCCATGAGAGGTGGGTAGCTGTAAATTTAACTTTCTGCAAAAATCTTTGAATTCTATTCTTAACTTCATTAGTAAGACATATATGAATGTAATGTTGACCTTAATTTAGTAATGGAGAATCATTTGGTGTGAAAAATAAATTTAAAAATGTAACTAGTAACATCATTATCACAGTTTACTTTTTGACATGGATTAATTGTTGGAAGATAGCACACATATCTTTATCTATTTTGATGTTTCCTGACTCCTCATGATTGATTCTAAAGGGTTAGAAACACTTGTTATTCAGTTTGATATCTTGGACTTGGGGTGTGTCTCTAATTGTTGAATATGTATAGCTGAGGAAGCCTTATGCAGAGTAAGTGTCTTATAAAATTCTGAAGAATGACGTATTAACATCAGTGGCTGCCCACCCATTTTTTTTTTCATTTTTGAAAGTGCGGCCAGACCCCCCCCCCCTATATATCACATTGTGATTTCAGTTTTTGTTGCACTGAGTAAGGCATATCTTTGCCGAAAGCGGTTTGCTTGTACTATATGGTGTTTTAATACACCATCTGCTGGAGTTGCCACAATAAAATTCTGTTATTTTCACCTATCTGGTGCTGGACGTCTTGTGTTTGAGTTTCTTGTTTTTTGGTCCTTGGACCTGCTGTACATGCGGTTCATCTTGTGTTGGTTCATTTACATATATCCCATGGGCCTCCACTACAGTAGGTTTACACAGTAAAAACGCTAGCTTGGTTGGGTCTTTCTTGCAGTTTTTACTTGAATAGTTTGTCTGTGTAACCATTTAACCATTTGATTTTGATTATACTGTAGGTGGAATCTGAGCAATCTTGCTTGTAAGACATGATTTTTTTATTACTTCTAAATTCAGAGTCATAAGTTATCAATAATGCCTGATGACTAGGTGGGCATTACAGAGAAAAATGGAAAACTGAGAAGTGTTATAAGAGACTGGCTTACCCACTCCTTGATGGCAGATAATTCCTGTACTGACCATGCTGGAGGCTTTTCTATTTAGAGAAATGGGCTGTTAATTGTTTGTATTTTTTTATTATTAGTAAATATTTTATATTTTTGATATAAAATAGTTCATCTGCCTAAAGTGTACTTAAGACACATGCGCGCACACACAAACACATGCATACACACAAAAACACACACACACATTTCTGTTCAGATGACAAAAATAAACCATCCACAAAAAGAAAGCTGGAGTTTCTCTAATTTAATATGCCAGTAGGAAAAAAGTAACTACAAAATCCCAGTTCGGCATTCATATTAATGAAACTCAGACATTCACTTTCACATACTGATTTTAATTATTTTTGTTATGTATGCACTGATTTGCTTGTGTGTGCATAGGGGTAAGTGAATGGGGGTGGAAATTAGTTACTTCAGTGAGTGGAGGAAATGGTGGCAGAATTGAAACTTTTTTCCCTTCTGACACTGGTTTTATGCCATGAGCAGGTGAACTTTTTTTTTTTTTTTCAGGATCTCTGTCCATGATGTCATTCCACTGGAATTCTGAGTGGCCAATGGAGTTTCATTATTTTAGAAGCTGGTTTTCTAACCTACAGCAGTCTATCCTTGCTGTATATGTAATAAGTATGTCTTTGTTGACTGAAAAAAGACAAAGCCCTCCTATAGCCTAGAGACAAGTTATATCCAAACTGTATATGTATGTCATTAAGTACACCCTTCTCAAACAATATAATTAAAATATGACAAGATGACATGAAGGCAGATGGTGTAAACCTAAATTTTATTGGAAATGTCCCATGAGAGTTGGGTAGCTGTAAATTTAACTTTCTGCAAAAATCTTTGAATTCTATTCTTAACTTCATTAGTAAGACATATATGAATGTAATGTTGACCTTAATTTAGTAATGGAGAATCATTTGGTGTGAAAAATAAATTTAAAAATGTAACTAGTAACATCATTATCACAGTTTACTTTTTGACATGGATTAATTGTTGGAAGATAACACACATATCTTTATCTATTTTGATGTTTCCTGACTCCTCGCCGATTGATTCTAAAGGGTTAGAAACACTTGTTATTCAGTTTGATATCTTGGACTTGGGGTGTGTCTCTAATTGTTGAATATGTATAGCTGAGGAAGCCTTATGCAGAGTAAGTGTCTTATAAAATTCTGAAGAATGACGTATTAACATCAGTGGCTGCCCACCCATTTTTTTTTTCATTTTTTGAAAGTGCGGCCAGACCCCCCCCCCCCCTATATATCACATTGTGATTTCAGTTTTTGTTGCACTGAGTAAGGCATATCTTTGCCGAAAGCGGTTTGCTTGTACTATATGGTGTTTTAATACACCATCTGCTGGAGTTGCCACAATAAAATTCTGTTATTTTCACCTATCTGGTGCTGGACGTCTTGTGTTTGAGTTTCTTGTTTTTTGGTCCTTGGACCTGCTGTACATGCGGTTCATCTTGTGTTGGTTCATTTACATATATCCCATGGGCCTCCACTACAGTAGGTTTACACAGTAAAAACTCTAGCTTGGTTGGGTCTTTCTTGCAGTTTTTACTTGAATAGTTTGTCTGTGTAACCATTTAACCATTTGATTTTGATTATACTGTAGGTGGAATCTGAGCAATCTTGCTTGTAAGACATGATTTTTTTATTACTTCTAAATTCAGAGTCATAAGTTATCAATAATGCCTGATGACTAGGTGGGCATTACAGAGAAAAATGGAAAACTGAGAAGTGTTATAAGAGACTGGCTTACCCACTCCTTGATGGCAGATAATTCCTGTACTGACCATGCTGGAGGCTTTTCTATTTAGAGAAATGGGCTGTTAATTGTTTGTATTTTTTTATTATTAGTAAATATTTTATATTTTTGATATAAAATAGTTCATCTGCCTAAAGTGTACTTAAGACACATGCGCGCACACACAAACACATGCATACACACAAAAACACACACACATTTCTGTTCAGATGACAAAAATAAACCATCCACAAAAGAAAGCTGGAGTTTCTCTAATTTAATATGCCAGTAGGAAAAAAGTAACTACAAAATCCCAGTTCGGCATTCATATTAATGAAACTCAGACATTCACTTTCACATACTGATTTTAATTATTTTTGTTATGTATGCACTGATTTGCTTGTGTGTGCATAGGGGTAAGTGAATGGGGGTGGAAATTAGTTACTTCAGTGAGTGGAGGAAATGGTGGCAGAATTGAAACTTTTTTCCCTTCTGACACTGGTTTTATGCCATGAGCAGGTGAACTTTTTTTTTTTTTTTCAGGATCTCTGTCCATGATGTCATTCCACTGGAATTCTGAGTGGCCAATGGAGTTTCATTATTTTAGAAGCTGGTTTTCTAACCTACAGCAGTCTATCCTTGCTGTATATGTAATAAGTATGTCTTTGTTGACTGAAAAAAGACAAAGCCCTCCTATAGCCTAGAGACAAGTTATATCCAAACTGTATATGTATGTCATTAAGTACACCCTTCTCAAACAATATAATTAAAACATGACAAGATGACATGAAGGCAGATGGTGTAAACCTAAATTTTATTGGAAATGTCCCATGAGAGTTGGGTAGCTGTAAATTTAACTTTCTGCAAAAATCTTTGAATTCTATTCTTAACTTCATTAGTAAGACATATATGAATGTAATGTTGACCTTAATTTAGTAATGGAGAATCATTTGGTGTGAAAAATAAATTTTAAAATGTAACTAGTAACATCATTATCACAGTTTACTTTTTGACATGGATTAATTGTTGGAAGATAGCACACATATCTTTATCTATTTTGATGTTTCCTGACTCCTCGCCAAATGATTTTAAAGGATTAGAAACACTTGTTATTCAGTTTGATATCTTGGACTTGGGGTGTGTCTCTAATTGTTGAATATGTATAGCTGAGGAAGCCTTATGCAGAGTAAGTGTCTTATAAAATTCTGAAGAATGACGTATTAACATCAGTGGCTGCCCACCCATTTTTTTTTTCATTTTTTGAAAGTGCGGCCAGAACACCCCCCCCCCCCCCGACTGCTATTAGAAATGTGAACTGTTTTATAATGCTGTAGCAAGTAAACTCATAAGTTTGTAGTCTTGTGCATATTGTTTATATCTGTGCACTTATAGTTTGCATCTCTTCCTAGCTCATACATGTTCTTGAAATATCTATGTGGGTAGAATACTCATTCGTAAACCCCCTTTTAAGTATCACAAAACTATGTTTGTTTGAGAGATGGTGCTAATGCCACCGTGAGTTATCTCAATGGGATGCAAATTGAGGTGGCGATGCTCATACCCCCTGTTAGGTCAGGTACATTGAACCATATATAACTAAGTATCAAAATGGATGACAGCTCTGTGGTATAGAAAGAATGGGCCTTGCCTGAGACCCATGTGACCTAGGTTCACTTAGAGAGACCAGACCCTGAAAAATCGGCAGAGGGGATGGGTGAGGAGTAGTATTTAACCATCTTGCCTATCCCTGGGGAGGTGAGACTGAGCATACTATCCTGCTTTACCTGTTCCATGGCGTACATCTGCAGATATTGTCAGTCCAAATGGCCTTATATTATTGCATGTTGGGAATGGGGGCATGGTATGAGTAGGTTATAAAAAAAAGCCCAAAGGCAGCAAATAAGATGTTGCACTGGGATACCTCATTCTCCTCTCTGGCTAGAGGCTGAATATCAGATCAGGTCCAGGGAGGTCAGATGACTTTCAGAGTCAATCAATAAGAGGCACCAACAACAGCTGACAATCATCTGCATAGGGGCCAAAAAATATTTGTGATAGAAAGTATCAATAGGGAACCATGTTGAAGTAGCTTTGGAATCACACCAAGCACCATATGCAGGTGACACTGCTAATACATATCCCAAGGAATCATGCCTGGATACATAGTGGGGTGATTCTGCTGATAAATCCAGTAAGTTTAGTACTAGGATGTAGATGCAGGTGCCTGTGCTAATGCCCCCCATTAGGTATTACACTGGGGTACCTTCATAAACCCCTCACTAGGCATCACACCATGTGCCACATGTTGGTGGCTATAAACCTGAGTGGCACAGAGGTATAAAATTATGAATATGGCTCAGGTGATCCAAATGTAATTAGCAGCTCATCACTTGCCGGCACAGCCAGGGACGATGGGCTTGCTTATCCTGGAGAAGATGGAGCATGCTAGGGTGGTTCTTAGTTTTGCTTTGGCTTCTAGAGTGTAGAAGGAATACTAGACAGTGGATCAAGAAAGCATTGAAAATGGGTCACCATTCTATGGGCCTGGGAAAGAGTCCACATCCAGGTCACTCCTCAATGCCTGCCCAAAGTGGGAGAGTGGATTTGGGGCTTGAAAAATCCCAGACTATTCAGGATCTCGACATCAGTCTCAGTAGCATCACCATCACTGCCAGGGATGAAAAAACAGCATATCAGGGAAGCCACTGCTGTCCTCCTGGAGGAAAGAATGGGCAAATTAAATGGCGGAAAGGAGACTTGATGACCAGAGGTAGGCCAGTCAATGCTCCAAACTATATTCTGGTTGCTTTGCTAATATCCTACATTAGGTATAACTGTGGAATGCATACTGAGGTGACTTTGCTAATAGTCCAGTTAGGTATCCGATCATATATCACATGCATGAGGATCTGCTCATGACCTGTAATCTGGTATCAGACCATGTACAACATGAAGCTGGCAATACTATTACTCCCCATTATGTACCACCTTGAGATGCTTGTGAAGGTGTCTCTTTCAATACCTCCATTAGGTATCACTCTGGAATATACATTGTGGTGGCTATGCTAATATCACCCATTAGGTATCACTCTGGAATATACATTGTGGTAGCTATGCTAATATCACCCATTAGGTATCACACTCAGATACACTTTGAGGTGGCTATGCTAACACCCACTCTTGGCATAACATTGGATGCATGTACGTGTGACTGTGATTATACTCCCACATTAGTTATCACACTGGGATGCACATCATGGTGGCTATCAAATTCCACCTAATTAGGCATCACATTGGGATGCACATGCTGCTGACTTTGCTAATGTACCAAAAAGGAGCAAGTCCAGCACCATAGAAAACATCTCTATGTAGTCAAGTATAAATCACTGTAATATAAAATCAGTAAATTAAACCAGACCGATTTCACCTCACTTGCTTCTGCATTGCATAGTTTATTTGGTTAAAAAAACAAGCCTTAAATAATTCTGAAAGTCACATAATTTAATTAAACTACATAACAAACTGGACTCACTGTGGAGACATTGCTGTAGCTAAATAAAATTAAATAAAATCTATGGTATGAAATGCATTTGTCTAAAAAATTCAAATTGAAATATTAATTTCTAAATTTAAAGATTTGAGAATATAGACCTTTTCTGATAATGCATTGGTGACATCTAGTGACCAAACTAAGAAACTCACATTAAAAATCATGGTTTACAGCCTTGAAAGGGTTGTTTGAAAGTTACTATACTAAACTTACTTTGTTGATTTTAAAATATGCTAATATTCTTTCCTTTCTAAACACATTTACAGTTAAGCGGCAAAGGACTGATGGCCTTCAAAATACAGCATTATTCAGAAATCACTTGATTAATTGGGGTGATTAGGAAGGAATCATGTCTGTAAATGGCAGCAAACCTAATTCATAGTCAGACCTCACTATGATAGACTTATAGTAACAAACATTTTCAAGATCAAGGTACAGTATAGAACTGTGGTGACGGAACAATTGCTGACTGATAACCCTATGGGCAAAATGTTGTACAAGCTCCTGAGATCCCTGTACATAATACCCCTGAAGATAAAAACAGAAATGTCCTTGAGGTATAGAAACTTAAGTTTGAATTTTTGACCATTTAATCACCACATGGGACTCAGCACTCCAAGTCCTGACCATTCAAATGATTACCACAGATGGAAAATGAGATTTGGGTATATTACTTTGCATAAGGACTGGATGGTAACTAGATGCATAAAACACAGATTTATTTGAATAGGGTTTGCAGTATAAAGAAATGGCTATTACACCATCCAGAGTTCCTGTAAAGGGGAATCTAGAAAAATCTGTGAACAGTTCAGATTTTAGGGTAAATGAAATTCCTCAATCACTGGTATTTAGAAACCCAAAAATTAAGGGTAAACTGAAACATCCAAATGAGCCATCAGTAATGGAATTAGCAAATCCTCATTTCAATGTAATTCAAATGAAGACATTATAACTTCTGTACATGTACCTGACTGAAAGATAATCCGTATGTTCATCAGCATAAATAGAGGCAAATGAAGGCATCATTGCTGTGCTATGTAGCTACAGACATCAATTAGTTTTAAGTGAAAATATTGTGAAATAATACATGTCTAGTTAGGGCAAACCAAATTGGCTTGAACTCAGTTGAGTAAAGTTATGACAAATGTAGCCAGGGTAATATATACAGAGTTAAGGCCAGCCTCATATGGTACAGTTCAGTACAAACATATGACACAAAGTACACAAAATTTGAAAGAGATTCTTTGGAAAAAAGTAGCCGATAATGTATAACATACAGGTAGCTACACTAATACACCACCAGTAAGTATAACTCTAGGATGCACAATCATGTGACTTTTGAAATACCCCTCATAAGGTACCCTACCAGCGTGTGTGTATGCATGTATATATAAGGTATGCTAATTAGCTGACTATGTACCATTCTATGATTCACATTTAAGATGTGCTACTACTCATGTGATTAGGTCTCACATTGGCATGCACTCTGAGGATTATTGCACAGTATTAGCTATCATATTAGACTGCACATGCAGATGACTGTGGTAATACCCCCCATATAGGTACTACACCAGCATTCATAATGAGTTAGCCATATGTGTCAGCCTTTTAGAGCAAGACATCTGAACAAAGCCATACGTGACTGGGGGGGACAAAGGCTCAAAAACAGGGACACTTTTTAAATACTGCTCTTACAAACTAGAAAGCTGATAAAATAGCAGGGTTTGCATTAGCATGAAATTTCTGAAGGATATGAAGTTCAAAATTCTAATGCCTGCCATTATTTTCTGACTTCACCCCTTATTGGATTAGTAGAAAACTGCAATTGTATGAGAAACAGACCAAAAATATGAGGCAAAAATCTGGACATTCTGCAAAAATCTGTATAGTCGAGAGGTATGGAGGTGGCTATGTTAATAACCCTTTTAGGTGTCAAAGTGGGATGTTAATACTTAACCACTAAGGTAACCATGCTAATACCTCACATTAAGTATTACACCTTGTACTACAAGTAGGTGGTTATGCATATAGACTTCATTGTTTCACACATGCATGCAGCTTGTGGTGGTTTTGCTAATACCCTCCATTAGATATTATGCACCAGGATATACACACCAAGGTGGCTATACAATTATCTGCCACTGGGTATCATATCAGGGCATACAGGCAGATGTTCATTAACCCCACTAACTAAATTATCACCTTGGGATGTTGGATGAGGTGTATAGGTTAATGCCTACCAATAGGAATCACACCCAGATGCTCATTAAGGTGGCTATGGAATACCTCAGACGTCGGTATTAAATGCTGTAGTACAATCAGATAGTTGTCCTAATACCCCCTCATTAGGTATGACAGCATAACACACACTGAGCTGGCTAAGCTAGTATGCCTCATTAGGTATCCAACTGCGATGCACTTTGAAATGGGTATGATAAAATCTCTCTAAGTATCATAGTATGTACCACCTACATGTGTTTTTGCTAATGCTATCCTTTTTGCATCAAACCAGGATGCCAGGCTACACTACTACACTAGCTACACTAATGCCCACACACCAGGAATTCTATTATGTACCATATACAGGAAGCTATGCTAATATCACCTTTAGATATCACAGCAAGTGTGCCAGATATAGTAAAGAGGCTATTCTATTATCTCCCATTAGATATCCCACTGTAATGGAAAATCAGGTGATTATAACAATCCAAAGAGAGAAAAAAAGTTCTGTTGCAAGTTAACCAGTCCTCCACTTCAAAATGAATCACAAAAGCAGCTGACTGGAACATGGCCTCACTGTGCATGTTAAAAATGATTAAATCCAAACTGAAAACACCATATAAAAAGAAAAATTCATATAAAACAAGGTAAGTGCTTTCACATCTATGAAGAGATGCTTCATCAGACCCAGTGGCAGCTCGTGATATCAGACTGCAGGAATACACCCCCCCCCCCAGCTGTGAACCACAATGGTACAGTCCTCCAAAGTGAATCTTGACTACTGCCTTACCAGTCTAGATTCAGGAAACAGACTGCTGATTCCCCAGAAGTCTATGCAGTGCTACCCGCATAGACTGGAAGGGGATCAGACTGCAGAGTCAGCAGTCTTGGACCGTTCCAGGAAAGAGCCGTGAAACCATACGTGTGCATTCCGGTGTGAAAGCGAGCTTAGAAAGCTATTGAGTCTTGCTGTGGATTACATCAGAAGCTTCATGAACACAGGATGGGAAGCTTGGAATGCTGTACATTTGGCAGGTATGAGATGGAAAGCTGCTACAGGTGTCTGTGTGTGTGTCTGTGTTTCCCCACTCAATGAGTACTGGTGGCTAGAGAGAACTCAGGATACCTGCTGGTGGTGTTTGAACCCTGTACCTTGGCTACAGGTAGCAAGAGCCTGAATTCCCTACCCACCACCATTTGTGAAACTTTTGAAGATTTTTTCCTCATTTTGTTCTGTTCTTTTCCTTGTAAAATCTGTGGTTTCTGAGTGTTTAATCCCTTAAATAGCTGATGGTGCAGTGGTGGCATTGTTGCCTCTCAGCTAGAGGTTCTCCGGTTTGATTCTTGGCTGGGGTGCCTTTTGTGTAGAGTCTGCATGTCTTCTCTGTGTTTGTGTGGGTGTGCTCTAGTATCCTCTGATGTTACAAAGATCTGTGTCTGCAGTATTTCTCCCTGGGCCTCTGCTGAAAATTGGCTTTTGTTCCAAGTCAGACTTTTCTGGTTAGCAAATATTAAATAAAATTAACAGGCATTTGAATCTCAGACTTCATATTCTTCAGAAAGTACATAGTAACACAAAACCTTTTATTCTAGCAATTTTCTAAGTTTATAAGACGAATATTTGAAATTTGCCCCTATTTTTGGGACTCTATTCTCCCATTATCAGTTTTGTCCAGGTTCTTTGTGCTAAGGTTGAGAGCTATTGTGAGAATTGAATTCACTGAATATGTTTGAGGGATGTATTCCCCCATTACTGGCTTTGTCCAGGTGTTTTGTTCTAGGAGATTGACAGCTATGGTGAGAAATTATTTAACTAAATGGTAGCCATTTAAGTTTCAGTCTTCCTGTCTTTCACAAAACAGCTGATTTGGCATAGTGGTATGTTGCTGCGACTGTTTTGCACAGGGTCATGGGTTCAAGACTTGGCAGTGAAATGCATGGTGGTAACACAGCATTTTATTCTAGCAACTTTCCAAGATTATACAAGCAATGTTTAAAATGTGTCCCTGGTTTTTGGGCTTTTGCCCTCCCCAATACATTTTGGCATTTTCCAGATTTCTTGTGCTGCAAAGTTGAGAGATAACAGCAGAGTGTCATGGAGATTTTGCAAGGAGCTGAGAGCTGCAGGGGAAGAGAAGTTTAGTGTTGCTTATGCTGAGACTGCTTGCATTTAATAGCACAACAGGTAGTGTACTTGCTTATGATGCAGAAGGCTGTGGGTTCTACTCCCACAGTATGTAGATGCATTGCTGATATTGTACTGTGTTGTAAACAGGGTGGATGCTGCCATCTTGAGAATGTCCTCTTTGGTGAAGATACCTAGTAACTATGAACCCATCCATTATTTGTCATCCATTCCCTATTACAATATTACTAGCTTATCATTTTTTAATGTAATATAGGCCATTTATTCCTCAAGGGCAACAGGCACTTTATTTGTAGATAAAACAATGAAATACAAAGTTGTTTGCTAGCAGCAACCTCTTCATTAGTTACAGATCTTTTTAATGTGGAATTATTTAGATGACTTTTACTTCTGTAGAGATTGTGCATATTTACTGATACTAGTGGATTGCAAGTGTTTGAGTAGACTTTTATGATGGAAATGTTCTCAATTGGGCAGTTTTGTCATTATTGGTGCATGCATTTTGTTTCATTGTTTACTGGAAAAATGGTCAAAACAATAAATTTAAAATGCCCTCTAACAACTGTACTGTATTATAGAAGGAATATAATTTAATGCAATCAGGAAGGTGCATCCCAGAACACATGTATGTTTTGTGTGCAAGGGGCCTATTTGAAAATAGCCCAAAGTTAATCTTTATCTGCCACTAGCCAAATGTATTTTCTTTGGATGTTGGTTTCAATGCTGTTTCAATGAATGTGAGTTTCAAGGGCATAGAAGTTTTAATGCTAAGTCTGTTTTCATTGTGAGACTGCATTCCTTTGTTTAGCAGATATCTTGGTGTGTGTGCTGTAAAATGCAAAATAAAACTTTCAAATGAAGTCCAAATCATCATAGAAGTAAAGCAGTATTCACATTAGTGTTTACAGCAAATGGGGTGAAATAGCCAAGTAATGGTTCATTGGAATGGCTGCAGGGGGAGGCTCCATTCGACCATGATTTTGTGAGGGGGAAGGGTGGCAAACTCAGACAGCCCCAGCTGAACTATACCTCTCAACTGTCCAGGTTTTCACAGAATGAATAGATTTTTGCTTCTTATTTCTAAGTTTATAAGAGCAATATTTAAAAATAGTCCTTATTTTTGGGCCTTTGTCCCACTTCTATGTATGGGTTTGTCCAGATTTCTTATAGATTCATAGATTCATAGATTAGTACTAAGCTAACTGCCCTTGCGAGCCATTTTAAGCCTAGCCAATTATCCCTTGTGAGACTCAAACCCTGCATCTTCTGTTTGTAAGGCAAACACCTTAACCATTAGGCCACCCTCCCACCCTCTTGCTCTGAGGTTGAGAGGTATGACAAATGTGTCCGGGCCAAGCACCCCACTCCCCAATGTAGTGACTCTGGATGTGTCCAAGCAAGGCAAGGCACAGTTATGCAGTGTAAATGTGCAGAGTATCACCCCCATCCAAGGTAAACACAAGTACTACAGTGGCTTGTCATCTGTCCTTGATGTTGCAGAATGTTCTGGTTTCTGTCATATTTCATACTGTTGATTTATGCTTATTATT
The DNA here is from genome assembly GCF_019279795.1 of Protopterus annectens. Taxonomy (NCBI): domain Eukaryota; kingdom Metazoa; phylum Chordata; order Ceratodontiformes; family Protopteridae; genus Protopterus; species Protopterus annectens. The sequence continues at coordinate 186,828,058 of NC_056749.1, forward strand.
CAGAAAGTGCCTGTTGCTCTGTGTTTAAGTAGCAATTCTTTACTGACCATCAGGTAAGCTTGTCTGAGATTGTAAGATGCAAGTAAGCTTTAATAAGCATACTGTTAATGAATTGCCAACATTAAAAGCCTTTCTGTTGTTGCCATGCAGAGAATACTTGCATAACTAGATAACGTATAAGCCTTGGGTATTAAAATGCATATGACAGTATTTGCAAAAAAGGTCAGGATTATATTATTTTAAGAAGCTCATTACATTTGTTGGAGACTTGCAGTCATCTTCACAGACTTTACCTGTAAACTAAATAGAATGCCAGTCTATCATGTGTGGTCCATAACCTGTGCAGTAATCCTTTAAGCAATGTATCTTGAACTTGTTTCTTGTTTGCTTTTCATTTTTTACTTTGATCATGTTTTCCCCATGAAACAAGTAGATAGTTGTTGTCAGGCAGCAGGTCTTTCTTGGATAAGAAACATTTTTACAAGTGGGGGGGTATTACAGAAATTATTACTTTCAGCATGTTACTTGGTACTTTAATAAAACTGAATATAAATTATAATTGAAACTGCAGTGCAAGGAGAAGTGGTTTGAGTTGAGTGCTGCTTGTTTTTCTTATACTTGATTTTGACTGGCATTCCAGTAATGTATTTTAAAAGTATTTTATTTTTTCATGCCTCACATCCTTTTTGTTTCCATTTAGATATTAAGTAAAAGCTGTCATGCAGCCAATGCATTGAAATATATATATTTTTTTATTCTACACTTCATTTTGGCTTGATTGGACTCTCATAATGATGGTTTGGCACCCAGGGCAGTGTATTTAATTAAAGTTTAGTTTTTGTGGTTTTGAGCATAGCTCCTCCCTTTTTTAGTTGGCCGCACCCCTTCCCATTGACCCCACCCATTCATCTGTCTCCTGCAGACCCCCTTTGATTTGAAGTCACCAGCCGCCACTGAATTCAGACCATTATGTAACTGCTACACAGAACTAATTTAAACTTGCAGTTAGGCTGTATAACTATCAGGAATTACCTATGCAAACTCCTAGAACCCAAATGAGGCTTTAAAGAGACACACTAATTAAGACCATGGCCTTTGTCAGACTGCAAGGTAATGATCCAGTGCATTTCTTTCTGCTCTGTCTTATTCCTTGCGTCACCCAAACATCTATTAAAACTCATTAAATGTATGACCTGAAAGACAGACATGATCTGTACAGGTATTGCTAATATGCTTAGCTAGTGCATGTAATACCTCTTCCATTATATCACACTAAGATCCTAAGTGAGCTGGCTATGCTTCTAATCCCCAGTAGGTGTCACTACTTGCACAACATGTAGATAGCTATACTAATGGCCTTCTCTAAGTATCACAACAGGATACACATTGGGTTGATAATACCTCAATTAGATATCTCAGTGGGATGCATGTTAAGGTGAATATGCTAATAACCTCCACTGTCTTTCAAAGGGAGATGCTCACTGAATTGGCTCTGCAAATACCCACATTACAAATCATACTAGGATGCATGTTGAGATGTCTGTGCTAAACAATCACTTCAGGTATCACACCATGTTCCATTTGTGGCTTGCAATGTTGAACTCCCTATTAGGTATCATACAAGGATACATATTGTGCATGTCATCCTAATATTTCCCCTTTGGTTTCACACTATAATGTCCACTAAGGTGACTATGCTACTGCCCCCTTGGGTATAATAAAATTCACATTGAGATGACTATGCTAATACCCTCATTAAGAATCACAGTGAAATGCATATTGAGGGGGTAATGCTACTACCATCCAATATTTTTCAAAACATGTATCAGATGAGGTGGCTATGCTAATACTACCTATTAGAAATATATGTTGTGGTGGTTGCACTAATTCCTACTCTGTTAGTGTCACACCATGCACATGGACATGACAGTATTTCTCCAGTGGGTGTCACACTGGGATGCAAACTGATGTGGCTAAGCAAATACCCCTGCTTATTAGGTATAACACCAGGATATACATGGTGGTAGCTGGCCTAATCCCCCATTTGAAATCACTTTAGGATGCATATTTAGATGCCTGGGTTAATGGCCCTCAGTAGGCATCACAACATATGCATTCTTGGGCTGATTACCAATGTTAGGCATTCTGTTAGGTGCTAGCATGCATATGTAGAAGGCTGTGCTAATTCTCTCTCATTAAAACTACCTAGAATGCACGTTCAGATGCCACAATGAATAACAGCCCGGTCATTGGAACAAATCCAAAATAACTCCAGTAACACCATAAGTTGATAGCTCCAAGAACCCATTCATCCATCTTTATTAGATTTTGTACTTCTGTTTCAAAAATTAAAATCCTTATGAATGAACACATAATACAAAGCCCTCACTTAAGTAATAAGAATAGAGTCTCATGATACAACAGATCAATGATATTTGATCAATACACTCAATATAATAATATAAAAACCTAAATTTGTATAATGTAAAACCAGAATAAATCAATTGCTTAGCAGTTCAAATTTCAATAAAAACATATCAAACTTTGTAAGCTTACGGTTTTAAAATACTGGCAATGTTAATTGATTCATGTAATCTTAGTGGTTTTAAAATCATAAACATACAAAGTTTGATATATTTTTATTGATATTTTAACTGATGAGCATATGGTTTGGTTTTATATTATACTCTAAATGTTTATATTCTTACAAGTGTATTGACCAAATTATGTCACTGGTCTGTTGTGTCATGTGACTTGTGTTCTTATTGCATAAGTAAGTGCTTTTGCGATGTGTAGATTCTGAGGAAGTCTTGTTTTTGAGATGTAAGCACTAAGTCTAATATAGTTGGACGCCTTGATCTGTGGTGATATTGGAGTTATATGCACAGTAAAATGGCTATGGTAACATTCTAATCACTTCTGGATGCATGCTAAGGTGATACGTCTAGTACCCTTGATTAGTTACCATACTGGTATGCACACTGATGTGTTATTACTTCTCATTGGCTATTGCAGCATGCTCCACATAAAGGTGGCTAGGTAAAACCACCCATTAGGTATCACACAGAGATGCACTCTATGATAATACACTGGATTAGTAAACACACCAGTGATTACCCTGAAGTGTCTATGCTAAAACCCCCATTATGTATCACACCAGGATTCCCAATGAGATGGTTACGCTGATACCACCATAGTGTGTACCACACAGTGATGCTGATACAGATGGCTTTGCTGATACCCCACATTAGGTATCATACTGGTTGATCAAGAAAAATATTTTGAAACCCAATATTCACCTCTCAGAAGATCTGAGCATATTGAGAACAGGAATAAGCAGAACATTTTTTTACCCTGGCTAAGTTCCCAAAACAGTACGAGGGTGAGGGGAAGAGGGCATTCATGGCGGAAATAATACACAAAAAAACAGTTGGTATGCAATTCGAAAGAGACTATAGTTTCAACCTTCAAAGGTAAATTACATTTCTTTCAAGGTTTTCACATATATAATTACACCAATTCTGATATTAATGAGACTTTTTTTTTTACTCTTTAAGGAGAGATTTAAATTTGTACTTTCATTTAAGGTTGTGGTAGTGGATGTGATAACTGAATTAAAATTATTCACTAGAAAACTGAATTTTCAAATTATGTTTAAAGAACAATCTGTTTAAGATAAGTAGTTGTTTTAATCCCCCATTACACTATTTAATTCAAGCTTTTGAAACGGCATGTAAGACCAAAATTTATTCAACTTTTGGTAATATAAACAACAAAAGTAGACTATATAATCTCACAAGAGATGAGTAAAAACTAATGAATGAGTGGAGACAAAATGAGACTTTCAGGAATTATGAAACCAGATAAGGGTGGGGGATTGTATTGTTCTTTCTGATAAAACAGATAGTCAACCAGCTATTCATTTTATTTTCTGATATGACTAAATATCAGGTTTCTTCAAAGAATGAGGTGTTCCTGGTGCACAAGAAAATTCAATCAATTTTGGAAGACTCTTTGTTGCAAAAGGTAATTTCAGAAGATATGTTTAATTTTCTTAAAATAGACTATCCATTGATACCTATGGCTTTTGGCATTCCAAAAGTCCACAAAAATATACAGCAACTCCCCTTCATAGTTATTTCAGCACAAAACAGTTAAATACATTCCTTAAGTATCTTTATTGATAAGGATCCTTAAGGGTTCCTTAGAACCAATTCCCTATTTACCAAAAGATTCCTGGGACTTTTTAATTGCAATCAAGGGGAGCTGATATACTGAAAACTTTTTCAACAGTAGATGTAGAGCTTTTCACATCAGTTCCCCATCAAGAAGGTTTGGAATTATTCCATGATTCCATTAGAGAACGTATTGTGTTTAGTGACACTATGTTAAACTTTATCATGGTTATTATGGAACATATTTTGTCAAACATTTTTTTTTGTTTTTGAGGGGGAATATTTTAAACAAAAGGGGTGGCAATGGATGCCAGTTGTACACCCATTTATGCTAACTTAGTTTTATATGCCTGGAAATCTAAATATGTCTTTGGTTCTTCATATAGCCAACCTTGGTTTTCCTATTTTCATTTTGTGGATAATGTTTTTATTTTTTGGAAGGAAGTTTCATTAGTTCCAACATAGTTTGTAGAATATTTGAATACAGTTAGTGCATATTTCAAGTTTACTTCTACAGTTTCAGACACTACTATTAATTACTTGGATGTGACCCTTTCCAAAGACAAAATAAATGGGGCTCTTGTTTCTAAGGTCTTTAGGAAAGACACTTTTTCAAACAACTATTTGGATTATCAAAGTTACCATACTGGACATACAAAGAGGAATATACTTAAGGATGAGTTAGTATGGGCAGCCAGGATGTATTTAGATTTAGATAACTTTAATTTGGAAACAGAAGCCATTAATGAAATGTTTAGTGATAGAGGCTACCTTTTAAAATTAACCTCTATTACTGAAGAGGTGTCTGCAGGATGGGGAACTAAATATAAACCACTTTTAGGAAGTGATTGTATGAGAATAAATAGGAGTAAGTTTAACATGAGTATGGTTATTCCCTATGGTATAGGAGAGAAAGACATTAGAGGAATTATGACTAGAAATTGGACTGTTCTTAAGGGTAACTTGGATATAATGGGGTTACTGGATCAAGGACCAGGATTTGTTTATAAAATTGGGAAACATTTCAAATATTTGTTTAAACACACCTGTTTACACTTCCATTTGAAAATGAAGGGCATGACTAAGTGTGGCAGTTGTAAGCAATGTCCTTTTATTTTGGATGTGTATAGTATAAATCTGAAAGGAATTATGCAAAATGTTAGGTTAAAAAGAGATATTTTAACAGCATGGGTGTGATCTACATTTCTGTTTGTCAAGTTTATGGAAATTTAGTACGTGGGGAAACAGAAGATTTAAATCTAGCATATATGAGCACCTATTAATTATTTCAAAAGGAAAACATGAACAATTCTCTTTATAAACATTCTTTAGAATGTCAGGGTTTTACAAAATTTAGATTTGGGATTTAGGAAATAGTGCCACAGAATCCAAGGGGAGGCTTTTGGGAACTTCAAATAGAAATAAGGGAATTATTTTGGATCATTAAGTTACATTCCACAGTCAGTCAAGGACTTAATGAAAATGTAGCATTGTTACTACTAGTAAAAAAGAAGGCCTTGGACATATAACTGAGTAGGTTTTATTCTTTACAATTTTAACACATAATACATAAAATGTATTTAAGTTTAAGGTTTTTTGTGGGAAATGCCTTGATTTTTTACTTGAGACTTTATAAGTGTTGTAAGGTTTTACTACTGTTTATTAATCATGGGGTTTAACTGTTTGATTACAAATTAATTGAAGGTGTTAATGTGTTTAAATGAGCTTGTGTGAATTTGGTATTTTGTTCTGAAGAAGTCCCAGATTTATTATAGGGATGAAAGTGCTTTCCCTGATGAATACATTTCTTGCTTTTATTAGACTGTGTTACCAGTTCATTTCTTAGTGTGGAGCTTATGGTGTTCAAGAACCCTAGGGCTGGTTTGTTTTTATTTCTTGGTTTATTTTTAGACACCGTTCGAATGTGTTTTTTTTTGTTTGAGAAATGGTTCGTTTTTATACCCAGCAGTGTTTTTAATGTGAAAGATCCTATTATTGAATTAAAAATGCTTACTAGAAAGGTAAATCTGGCATGTTATATTCGGGATCAAATTATTACTAGATCATTAGAAAACAACACAAGTGTCAAAAAGAAATGCACATTCACTCTTCATATGCACCCTCTGATTCAGTATTTTGAGACAATTTGTATGAATGAATTTTACAATGTAGAAGCCAAGGTTAAATCAGGTAGACAAGTAAGTTAACCTTAATAAAAGTGAAGATTGTTTTCAGAGGTTACAGGGTGATAAATCCTTGAGAGTAAAACTTGATAAGGGTGAAGGAATTGTGATATTTGACTCAATTGACTATTCTAATGTTATGTTAGAAATTTTGAGTGATGAGTCAACCTATCAGGAAGTATCACAAACTGAAATCAATATTACTTTCAGAAAATTGGATTTGTTGCTAGAAGATTGATTAACACAGGGGTCAAATGACTTGAAAACCTTCAAATTTTTGTACAATCCACACCTACATATTCTCATGATTTTTGGATACCAGAAATAAAAAACATGGATAGCTGACCTTTTTAGGGCCACAGTCACTGCCCAGTCTCTAAAACCAATCCTTTAGTCGTGTACTTAGATGAATTATTGAGACTGACTTCCTCCATTATTAAGCACGTACTGAAAGATTCCTGTGTTTTTTTGGGGGAGACTTCAGTATAAACTGTGGTGGATTATATTTATTTATCATTTGACAAAAGATGTTGTTCTTTTCACAAGCATTGCCTTAAGACAAGAAACTGATCTTTTAAGAGGCATTAGTGGAGTTGAGTTTTATCAAACAAAAACATTACTTTGATCATTGAATGCAAGTAAGTTATATTACATAACTATTTACTTTAAGGGTGAAACATTTAAACAGGTTAACAAGGTTGCTTTGGGGGATGCATGTGCCCCCATTTTTGCAAATTTAGTTATGTACTCATGGGAGAAGAAATATGTATTACAATCTGAGTTTTCTTGTTATTGATATTTGTATTTGAGATACCTGGATGATGTATTTATTTTGTGGATAGGACTTGTAGAGAGACTAGAAAGGTTTATAGATTATTTAAATCAAACTACTAATTTTTTGAGATTTCCTAAGTGCTATGGCCCTGAGAAAATGAGTTACTTGGACACCAAAATAAGAGATCCAGGAAGGTTTTCTTTCAAATATTTTTAGAAAACCAACACTTGGCAATTGTTATGCACATTTTTGCAGTTTTCACCCTTTCAAATTTAAGAAAGTGTTGGTTAAAGGCAATTATTCACCTTGGCAGAATATCAGGTGACTATGTATTTGAGAATGAATGTGAGACATTGATATGTTTTTGGACAGGGGGTACACAACAAAGCTTATTATATGTATAAGGAAATACATTAAAGGAGACATGTTTGTTTTGCACAGCTTATTTTAACAGGACTCAACAGAGGCTGTACTTCAGTAGAGGGAATAGCAGGAAAAAACCTACACAAGTCATTTGAGACAGCTATGGTGGCAGAATATAGTACAGGTAATAAATATATTAAAGATATGTTAAAGAAGTGGGCTATATTTAAACCAAGTGACACCGTAACAAAGGTCCCGGGGAGAGTCCATGTTTTGCTCACAAAATGGCTAGAAATATTTAAAGTTTTAAAAACATGTGATAAAGGCTGCAAACCACCAAGAGATGAGAATAAAGGGACTCAACCATGTGTTTTTTGTAAAGATTATAAGCATATTTTAGCTGGTATTAGACATAGTATAGGAAATAATAAGGAACTGATTATTAATGCCAAACAACGCAAGTGACACAGCAAAGGGGTTGTTTACTTAGCCATTTGCTTAACCTTTTCAGTATATTATATGGGAAAAACAGAAAGGTGTTTAAGTAAGAGAATTTGCAAACACAATTATATCAAAAATCAAAATGAAAAAAGGTCTATATAAGCACTTGTTATACTGTCATAATTTTAGAATGTTTTCTTTTCATATTTTAGAAATAATTCCTATGGAATGAATGAAAATATTTCTATTACCCCTGTTTTGAGGGCAAGAGTAGCCAAATTGTAAACACCGTTATAGTATAATGTCTAAACTATCATGATGTCCTTTGTTGGGACAGTATGAATTAATTCTCGTATTTATTTTTAACATAGTTAATGTAATACTTAGTATTAGCTTAGTCAATTTTAGTAACATGGTTTTAATAAAGATTTTTTGTACAATGGTGGCTCCTATTTGTAAACTATTAATTAAAACTAGGCATTTTAATACGTAAATTAAATATTTTCTTATGAGGCATATAAGTATTTTTAAACTTTTGTTGCCCTTAAAAGAAAATGGTCCTTTTAAGGATATTTAATTGTAAATTAATTCATCAGTTTGTAATTAATTATTTGCATATATAAGGGGCACAGATTATTGGTTTGTTGGTTCTGATTAAGTTCCTTGATACAGTGGGATTAAAGGGCTTCTCTATCTTTCATTAAAATATGTGGATTTCTTGAAGTACTGTCAATTTTCTTATTTTATTTTGCTGTACGTCATCAGTTGTTTTGCTCATAGTAACATTGTACACAGTATATGAGGGTTCATAGTTACAAGCTAGCATGCATTGAATATGTGATTCAAGATAAGTTTGATTAGTTTTTCCAGTGCACCCACCTCTCAATTTCACTCTTAATGAAATCAACATTATTTCTAGACTCTTAGTCATGCAAACATTTTGCAACAGTTTCATGCTACTATAATAATAACCATCTGAATAAGCTAGTTATATGTTTGAAGATGTTTAATTAAAGAAATTGTATTTATTATGTCAAGCAGTTGGCTTAGAGGATTAAGTTGTGGTTATGCTCTTTCCTGTGGTCCAGTGTTGCAAGGTTTGATTCCTCAGCCTCCATTGGCTAACTTTGTGTGACTCTGAGCAGATCACTTAACCAGACACCAATCCTGGTCTGAGTCTGAAAAAGGCCATGGAAATCAGTTTTTCCCCCTGGAAAATATATACAAATAAATAAATTATTTTTCTGGTATGCAGTTCAGTCACATGAAACTAATAAAAATCCAGTTTACATTTATTTAAGTAGAATGATAATTCTTTCAAACCATTGTTGTACCAAATGCAATACAAATGATCACTTTTCCCTTTTCATTTAAATCTTATGCTATCTCTGACTTATCCACAAACTTAGAAATGAAGTACAGTCAATTATTGGTGCTTTGTAGGATACCAGAATGGGAACTTCTAATTTTGAGCATAGCCTCTTCTACATTTAAAAATATTAGAAAATACCAACCCAATAAACTTTCACAATAACAGAAATGTTAGTTTATTTTTTCAGTCTATTTTTTCAGTTTATGTCCTTTATATTCCAGAAAGCCAAACCAATCTGCAGGTATTTTGAAACATCACCTCTGAGCAACCATATTCAACATAAATAGGTCAACCATTGCAATTGGTCTTTACAGTTGCCCCAAATAATGCAGGACTTACATGAGTATCAAAACAGTCCTAGTTTTCCCATATTTTATAAATATTTCAACCAGGATCAAATTATCTGCTTTTTCATTACTCATTGTTTTTTTTGAGAAACCGGTGTTTTGTGTTTTCTTTGAATAGTCCTTTAATTCCATGACTACCTTTCTTTTAACATGCAATTAGTCTCATACTTTCCTTCAAATAGTGCCCTCAATCTCAATTCTCAGTCTTCAAACTCATTAGTCAATTGCAATCTTTACACTCTTTCAAAATTTCTCAATCTTAATATCAGTTTCACTTGTCAGCACTCAGTCTGATACTTCAATCCTTAATCACAATACCAATTTCAGTCTTCAAACTATGTCCCTTATTCCCCAATAACCCTTGATCATAAATTGGTCCTTAATTGTAATAATCCAGTCTCAGTACTCAGTCAAAATCAGTCTTCATTCACAATTCTCAGTCCTAATCATCAATTCTTAATTTCTGTTCTCAGTCTTAATCCTAACAGTCTCAGTCTTCTGGTATGAGTTGAAATCCTCACTCTCAGTTGTTTGTTTAATATAAATCTGACATTTCAATCTTCAGCTTCATCCACCAGTCCTCTGTCTTGATACCAGTCAAACTTGCTGATGATCCACAATACTCCTTATTAATATTTAGTCTTCAGTGTTACGTCTGAGTACTAATTATCAGTCTCCGTGCTCAGTTAGTAACAATTATGAATCTTGTAAGTCTCCATTCACAATTTTCAGTTACTACTCTTAATCTAAATCATTGATAGATTTAATTTAGCCATCAGTTTCAATACCCCACTTCAATCTTTAATTTAAGCACTTGATACTCAATTATCTTCAGTTTCAATCATCAGTTCTCAAACTCTATCTTCAGTCCTGAGTTTAAGTACTCAGTTCCACATGGTGAAGCTCCAATCACAGTCCTCAATGTACAACCCACTTATCAATATCAGTTCTCACTCTGCAGCTTAAAACCTGTAACTTCCTTTTCAGCACAAATTACATTACACGATCTAAATACCCAACCAGAACCCTCTGTCCACATCCTAAAGTCTCAAATGCATTCCTGGAGATCAAGCCTCATTCACAGTCCTCATCCTTATTCATGTAGTACAATCCTGAATCTCTGTTCTTGCTCATTGTTTTCACTTATCAATCCCTGATCTCTATCTGTCATTGAAAATCTCAATTCTCAGTCACGACTCAAATTCCTCAATCTTGAATATAAATATCCAGTTTAAGCCTCCAGTTCAAGTTCACAGTCATTCTAAATCATAGTCCTTAATGTCATTCAGCAAAATACATTCCTCAGAGTCCTTAATGTTATTCTTCAGTCCTCAAACCTTGATGTTGTTTTTTCATCACAGTATCGATCCTTAATCTCAACCTCAATCTGGAATCACAATCATCAGTCCTCAACATAAGTATTTTATTGCATCCTGATTATATAACCTCACACCTAAATATTCATCACTTATCACTAGTCTAAACTCAATCTTCACTCATAGTTCCCCTGCTCAATCCTTATCTCTTGATCATCAGTTTGAATTCTCAATCATAATTCACAATCCCATTCCCCAAACCTACATTTCTAACTTTAATCATTTCTGAATCTTTGTTTACAGTCTTCAATCCTGAATATCATTCTCTAGTCTCAATCTTCCAAAGTCTTCTGTAGAAGACCTGTGTCCTCACACTTATTAATTTTACCCCATAATAGAGATTTTTAGTCATAAATCTTCACTCTAAACTAACTGAGGACTGAGAACAGATTAAGAGAGAATCTGAACACCTCAGTTCTCACTTAGTCATCATTCAAAAATATGTTATCAGTCCACAATCCTCAAAACCAATCCAAAATTTCATTTGTCAATTTTCAGTGTCAATATGTGTCATGTTGAGGTGTGAAGGCTGATGCATAATGGGGGTGGGGGGGTATTATCATTACTCTCTTAAAGTGCATCCCAGGATGATTCAAAATTGGGGTGTCATCCTTGCTGAATCAAAGGACATCCTGGTGGTGACATTAATAGGGGTATTAGTACATCTACATGATGAGGTACATGGGGTGATGTATAATGGCAGGTACTGTCGTTCGTCCAGTCAGGATAAAACAGACAAGCATTGGTGGGCTCTGTTCAAGCAGCTTTATTATGTAGAAACACATCAGGATTGAGGCTTAATAACTTTAACTTAGATAAACTTATAAATAAACTAGCTATCACACTCATACATGCTCCCTCTTAAGCTGCACTCCCAAAATGGCACTGAAGCTATCACATGCTTGCTATTTATATGCATGTGCTCTCCTTGAAATATTTCTTAAAGGTACAATATACACACACTATTCTGCAGGTGCTATCATTGATACCTTGAAGTGCATCCTTGAGTGACACAAAATTTGGGGAATTATCTTTGTCACCTTAAAGTATGTGCTGGAATGACATGTAATGTGGTATTGGCATCATCACCAGATGAGATACATGGGATAATAATAATGAGGTATTATAATTATCAATTAAAAGGACATACTAAGCTGACAAGTAATGAGAGTATTACCTCAAAGTTCATCCCAGGTGATACAAAATGAGCTATTACCACTATCACCAGATAAGGTTCATGGGGTTACAAGTAAAGGGGATCATATTGCCATGTCAAAGTGCATCCAGTGGTGACAATTAATGGAGGTATTGCCATTGCCCACTCAATATACATCTCAGAATGGCACATAATGAGGGGTAGTAGCACCAGCATCTAATGAATGAGGGGTGGTGTACCGAAGGGTGTTGCATAACAAGAAGTATTATGATGACCACCTCAAAGTGCACCCAAGGTGGCACATCCATCCATCCATCCATCTGCAAACCCTTTTCTGATTTTTTGTAAATTAGGTTGAGGTGTCAACCCAGCAATTACAGCCATCCAGAGCCAAGGTTCACAATGCTGGATGTCTAGCCCTGCTGCAGCTGTTCTTCTGTACCACACACTTGCCTGCACATTCACACCTTTGGCCAGTTTAGAGTGTCCAGTCCACCTACTGCATATCTTTGGAATGTAGGAGGAAACTGCATCACATAGAGAAAACCAAAATGAACACATGGAGGACATTCAGACTACACAGAGAAGGCACCCCAGTGGAGAATCAAACTGGAGAACCTCTTGCTGTGAGGTAGTAATGCCATCTGCAGCCAAGGTGACACATACTAGATAGTATTGGAACCACCACCTGAGAAGGACCTAGGGGAGGCATGTAATGTTTGGGTATTAGCTTTGCCACCTCAGTGTATGCCAGGATGACATGCAATGAAGGTATTAGCACCACCGCCTGTTGAGGTCCAAAGGGCGGTGCATAATTGTGAATATTATCAATGTCACCTCAAAGTGAATCCTGGGGTGACTCATGTTGGCTGTATAAGCAATGCAATTGATAAGGTCCAAAGAGTGCTGGGAAGGTGGGAGGGTAATAACCCCAGGAGGGGAACCACATAATGGAGTATAAGCAACAATACTTGATGTCTGACAGGGAGGTATATAATAGAGTGTACTATCATTGCCACTTCAAAGTGCATCCTGGGGTGACACATAATGGGGGGTATTAACCTGTCCACCTGTTGTGGTCTGAGAATGTGCTTAATGGGGTGGTGCTATCATGACTTTGAAGTGTATCCCGTGGTGACACTTAATTGGGGGATATTAGCACCACCACCTTATGAGGTTAAAAGGGTGGTATGTCACTGTGATGTATTATTATCATCACCAGTTAAGACTGCATATCAAGGAGACACAGTAGAGGATATTAACACTGTCACCTGATGGCAAACAAGTGGTGGTACATCTTGGTGGGATATCATAATTGCCACCTTGGAGTGCATCATGGAGTGACATTTAATGTGGGATATTAGCACTGCCCCCTGATGATGTCCAAGGAGGTGGCGTGTAATGTTGGGTATAAGTATCAGCACTTCAGAGTGCATTCTGGGGTAGGTCCACCAGAGCAGATCAGAGGATGCTGTGCATGCAAGCATAGATTGCATCTTAAAAGTATGTAGGTGATCAAGTAAAGGGATAGGGCTTTGAGGCAGTCTATGTAGGGCATGGTATTTATACTCTATACTCATTTAGTAAAGAAGCTCTGTGGCTGCTCCAGTTGTTGCATATACCTGGTGAGGTACATGCTGAAGGGGGAGTTGTACTGTGACTGGTCTGAATAGTGTTGAGTACAGTGGAGCAATGACATCCTTGGATCTAGATGCCATATCCTTGCTTATCAGTTGTGCAACATAGAATGATTTCCTTACCACTGTAGATATATGATGGTCAAAGGTGAGGTTACTGTCCACATGCATTCCCAAATCCTTGACCACTGAGTCAACTCTTAGGGGGTTTATTACGAGTATGGTAGTTTCAAGTAGTAACAATATTCCCAAAGGATAGTATTAAGCATTTCTTGGCATCATGTTTTATAGTGTGGCTCTGGCACCAGTTATTAGTCTGTGTCAGGACTTCTTGGAGGTTATTTGTGTCTTTGAGGAATTCTATGGCTGTGCCTAATTTGCAATTGTCTGCAAAGTTTATCAGTCAGAGGCCCTTGACATTAGTTTTGACTTCAGAAAAGTTGATGTCAAAAAGCAGCGACCCCAGCACTGAGTCTAGAGGCACTCCACTAGTGACTGGCTTCTTTCTGGATGTCTACTTCCGTATCTTTTCTTCTTAGTTCCTATCTATGAACTAGCTGGCTATCTAGTGGGAACATGGGGGTTTATACTGGAGTGGTGTATTGTGTCAAATGCTTTGGCTAGGTCAAGACAGGCAGTATGCATTATTTTGCCCTCGTCCATTGCTTTGGTGATCTTCTTGAAGTCCACTAGGATGAGTAGGCATGACCTGTCCTTGATGAAATCAAACTGATCGATTTCAGTGTCTGAAAGTTTCCTGTGACATAGAATTATTATGGCTTTGCCTATAAGATTAGTCAGACTTGGGCTTCATGGACCTGGGTAACTACAGACTCATATCTGCAGTCTATGGTTAAATAGTGATTACAGTGGTACCAATAGGTTCTGCTTCAAGCTATTAAGGAGGAATCCATTGATAGTGCTCTCTTTACTGGAGAGTGCAATGAGGACCACTTTCTTCATGATAGTAGGGGAGTTATGGTTGAGAGTAATTCCTGAGAGGTGTCTGGGAGAAAGGGGGTTAAATGGAACCAAATTTGTCAGCTAGTATATTTACTTTATCTTCTGGTTCAGTGTAGGTGGCTCCATTTACAATTGGTTCTGCACATTGTGTATTGCCTTTGAGGTTGCAGACATAGCCAAAGGATGCCTTGTGATTGTTCTTGGCCCAGAAGTTTACTTTTCTCATATTTGGCTTCAGTAGGCTTGATTAGCTCACCTAAATTACTTGTTTAGATTGAAGGAGTTTATATATTGCTGGTCCTTGTGCTTCTTAATTTTTGCCATGATTTTCTTCCTTTTGTTATATAACCTATTGATGTTTGCATTCTGCAGTGGTGGCTTTTTTTAAGTGTCCTGTGTACAGTGCAGATACAGCTGTCTATTTGCAGCCATTAGCATCATTGTGCAGGGTTTCTATGAACAATTCTCTATAGGCAGCTATATTCTCAGGGATGTGCTTGAAATTTTGCCAGAGTGTCTTTTAATAGTAGGAATTTGCCTTAAAATAATTCCTAAAATTCCACGGTTAGCTAGGTCCCAGATCTTATTTTTATTTTAAACAAGACAACTTTAGAGCCTGACCTGGGTCACAGAGGAGGGCCTATAGCTTTCAAGGATATGGTATAAGACTTTTTCTCTGGTAATTTGGACATGGAGAAGGTCGTGTGTCCTATTGTTTGACCAGCTTTAAGGTGCATTTGTTTTTGATGTAAATTGAGACACCCTCACCTTTTGCTCTTTCCTGTGCAGTAGCTGGTCTAAATGTGTGGAAGGCATTATAGTCCTGCACTTTCAGGGTGCCCTCTATGGCTTTAAACCATGTCTTGGAAACTGCACAGATGTCTCCATTCTCTAGGCTGAGTAGAGCTTGCATGGAGTGAAGTTTCTTCTTTATGCTCCTGGCATTGAACAGAAATGCATTTAGATTTTCTTCAGTTGGTGTTGATATGTTTAAAGATTTATCTGGCTGACAAATATTTCACCCTCTTCAAATGACACCAAAAACTAAAACCAGTTATTAAAGTCAGTTCATATTATGGCATTGCCTTTGGTGAAGGTGGAATGCTGCTCAGTGCTAGGTGCATACCAGCACACAAAGAGCTCCACCATGTCCCTCTTCTTATAGTTCAGGAGGTACATCTCATGTCATTTGCACCCACATGTACAACTGAGCCATGCTGTTACTTATGGTTCAACACCCTGAGTGTTTGAATGATCTGGTGAATCCTGTCCTGACAGGCAACTGACCATGACTCCCTACTTGCTCAGCGTGATAAGTTGGACATCTCTGTACCTCACAATTGAGTCTTATATGAACATAACATTGAGTTATTTGGTGATGATGGGTTTACATGTTGAAACATCAAGAGATGTGGCTGTATGTGGTGGCGGGTGTTTAGGTAGAGGGCTTTTGGGGTTACTGAGGATATTTATTGCACATGCAACATAAGAGAGGTCTTTGGGGTTTAGGAAGATAACATTTAAGAGCCTCAGTATATATGGATATGTGTCTTGTCTATAATCTGTGTGTGTGTGTGTGTGGTTGTCAGCAAACATGAGACAATTGCCACATTGCCTCAGGATGCCCATATTCACCAAAATGGCTGCAGAGATGGTAGGAATGTGCATGTCCATGGCTGGTTACAGATCCTAATTACATGATCTGTAAGAGGATGGGGACAAGAGGGATTTACAGCTGGCTAGCTTATGTGCTGTCAGTGTATAGACTACAGGCAAGGCTGTCTATGACGAAACTTGTGGGGGTGGTGCTCCTCAATATGCAAACCCATTGATTTTTGTGCAGATAAGTACTGAAGAAGTTTCAGAAGTAGTTTTATAGTGGAAATTTAAATTCTAAGTTGATGCATCAGTACAGGACATTACTCATCTCCTGTGTGCAAAGTCAAGCCTTGTACAGATATAATGCCTTTATACAGGTGGAGAAAACCAGTAAACAAACTAAATGTGCCCCTAACCAATCCTAATAAGCACTTCCTACAGTTCCCTTAGTCATTTTCAGCACAGAATGAGACCAGCTTACTCTCCACTGCAACTTGAGTGCAGACCTAGCCCTTTTATCTTTAAATCACTAAAAGTGCTTGGAAGTGCAGCAAATCATCAACTTAAATAATCCAAGCTGAAAGTGCAAGGAATAATCAATGTTCACATTAATTCAAACAACAACCACTTAAAATAGACAGGAATGCAGAATTCAACAATTTAAATCGATCCATCCATCCTCAACCCCTTTTCCCATTTTTGCACATGGAGTCAGGTTGTCAGCTCAATAGTGACAATTATGTAGAGCCAAGGTTTACACCTTAAGGTGGCTAGCCCTGGAATGGTAATTCATCCGTACCACACACTCACATGCATACTCACTCCTAGGGCCAATTTAGAGTGCCCAGTCTACCTTCTGCTGAACTATTCTAAGATGATTTAAAGTGCAATTTTCTTCTATCACCAGAAGCAAAACAACTTCTCTCATGCCAAGCTTCTTCCTGAGAAATAGTATTAACACAGATGTTTATAGATTCAGTACACTTACCTAAGCAGTTGGACACAAAGACAAGTTGCAGAAAGACCCTGACGAGTTTCTGAACAGACCTGCAGCCAGACCACTCGGTGAAGTCCCATACACACACTGCCCCATCAGAGACCAGCAGGAACCACAATCCTTCTGCTCATTCTCTCACTAATAGCAAAGCAGTAACATTAATCCCAAGATGGCTTCTATAAAAGTAATTTTCAGGCTTTGCAGCGATTGGTAATCTATAGAAATGATAGGAAATAATGTCCCTCTGCTCATTCTCTCACCAGGAACAAAACAGAAGCAATAATCCCAAGTTGATTCCTGAGAGTCGGTTCCTAGGTTCTTCAGATTTTAAAGGTAATTTGGAAAAAGGATTTATACTCTGAAATTCGCTGTGTGTACGAAGTGCATGGAATGGTATTAAATAGAAGATAATCATAGCCACTTCAATGTGCATCTGAGATATCGTTTTATGGGAGGCTATTTGCAGAGCCACCTGATGGGGTCTGAAGGGAAGTGCATCATGGTGGCATATTATCAGCATCTAAGCGTGCTTGCCAGGGTGACACAAATGATAGTATTAGCACTACCGCATGATGGGTTCCAAGGGGATGGTGAGTAATAAGGCAGTATTACAAATGCCACCTTGAAGTGCATCCCAAGGTGACGTAATGGGGGGGCATTGGTACCTCTACATTATGAGGTTAGAGAAGGTGGCATGTAACAGAGTATATTGTCATCACCACCTCAAACTGCATCTCAGGGTAACACATAATGGGGGGCATTTGCACCACCCTCTGAGGTCCAAGGGATGGTGCATAATGGAGTATTATCATCTGCAACCAAGGTGTATCCAGCAGTGACACATAATGTGGTGTTATAGCACCACCACTTGATGTATTGGTAGCATATCTAAATACAACTGTGAATTATTTTTTTATGGGACCCATTGCTCCGTCTGCTATTGGAATTTTCTAGATATCCTTCTTTTATATTGCCCTCATTTCTTTGTGCAAATCCTGGAATTTTATGACTTTGACTCTCTCTATGTAAGAGGGCGGCCACGGTGGTGCAGCGGTTAGCATTGCCGCCTCACAGCAAGAGGTTCTCCGGTTCAATTCTCAGCTGGGGTGCCTTCTGTGTGGAGTCTGCATGTCCTCCCTGTGGTCACGTGGGTTTCCTCCAGGTGCTCCGGTTTCCTCCCACATCCCAAAGTAGGTGGATTGGACACTTTAATTGGCCCTAGGCATGAGTGCGTGTGTGTGCCTTCTGTGGAAGTTTGGGTGCTGGGCTGGCAACTCGACACCGTAAAACTCCACTGCCAATCATGAGTGGACGGTGATCCGCTGTGGCGACCCTTAACCGGGAAAAGCCAGAAGACGAAGAAGACTCTGTATGTAACACATTGTAATCACTGGATCAGGCAATTTCAGTGATCAATGCTGCTTTTATCCTCTTTTTATGAGCTACTATATCTATTTTTCTCACATCTATTTTTTGAACTGATGTTAATGGGTGATCCTTGTGATATAAACTCTGTCATTCTCTATATGCTCTGTGGCTCATGTTTCCAATGCTTCTTAGCGACTTCAGTATTGTAATATAGGAACAATCCCCAGTGCAATGATCTTGCCACATTATTATGCCTTTCAATATACTGGCCCTCTGCCATTAGTGTATCACACCCAGCAACAAGATGTACGACTGTTTCCAGTTCTGTTTACAGAACCTGCATTCTTCTGTTTCTTGCATGTGTTCAATGGACTTTATAATCCAATGTGTACATAATCCACTGTCCTTAACCTCCAATATTAACTTCATCTTTGGTTTAAATTCTTCACTTTGACCATTTCTGAGTCCGATCCTGATTGGCATGAGGTTGGTTCAGAAGTTTTCTGTACTTGTAACGATATTTATGGCTTTTCCACATTTCTTGCCTTCTCATCTGATCCTTCTACTTATATACTTTCTTTTGTTTTTGGCACAGTTCCCACATATTTCTACACTCTCTCCTACTCAAGTTCTTTTATATCACATTCTTGTCCCAGACTGATATTTTCTTGGTACTGCAGCTTTCCTGCTGTAAATGTTGCTTTTCACTTTTATCAAAACCGAATAACACTCTTATATTATCTAAGAACGTTTTGACCACTTGTAGTTGTGCTTTCAGCTCTTCATCTCATGAACTACACAGTTTTAAATCCTCTACAAAAAGAAGATGGGTCTTTCCACTTTTGTTGTTTTCTGTGAGTTAAATTGTAACCATGCCCTACTCTGTTAAGTAGACAGCTTAATGAGTTAAGGGCAAGACAGAATAGCAACAGTGACAGTCACCCTGGTATAACCCCCATTTGAATTTTTATCCCTGGGACAATAATTTGTCCTTCATCATGGTTTACTGATTTTCAGTATGTGGTGCATAATGGGGGGGGGGGGTATTATCATCACCACCTCAACGGTCATGCTGGGGTAAAACATAATGCACTGCCAAATAATGAGGTCTGAAGGGTAGTGCCTAATGGGAAGTATTAGCATCACCGCCTCAGAGTGCATCCCATGGTGACACATACTGGGGATATTAGTACTACAACCTGATGAAGCCTAAGGGACTGTGCATAATGCTGCAGTGTAATCATTGCCACCTTGCAGTGCATCACCAGGTGACATGTAATGGAGGATATTGGAAACACTACCTGATGAGATCCATGGGGGTGGTGCATAGTGGGGCGGTATTGTCACTGCTACCTTGCAGTGCATCCTTGCTTGTCAGGTAATTATTAGCATTGCCACCTGCGGTCTGAAAGAGGGTGTATAATAGAGGGTACTGTTACTGACACTTTGAAGAGTATCCTGGCATTACATATAATGGGTGATATTAGCACTGCCTAGTGATGAGAGAAAACTAACAGTATTAGCATGGCTACCTTGATTGTCAGCATGGAGGTGGCATATAATGGGGGGATATAAACATTGTCACCTGATAAAGGGGTGGTGCTTAATGAAGGGGTATTATCATTGCCACCTTGAAGTGCATCCTGAAGTGACCCATAATGGGGGAGATATTGACACTGCCACCTGATGAGGTCTGATGAAGTGTTGAGTGATGAGGAAGTATTGTCTTCTCCACCTTGTAATGCATTCCAGGGTGATACATAACTGGGAAGCATTGGCATTGCCTTCTGATGAAGACTGAGGACGTTTTGCATAATGGGGATAATGGGGGTGGTATCATTATCACTTCAAAGTGAATCCTGGATTGACACATAATGGGTAAGTATTAGCATTGCCATCTGATGTGGTCCGAGGAAGTGGTGCATAATGGTATTATCATCACCACTTCAAAGTGCATCCCGGGTTGACACATGTTGAGGGCATATTAGCACTGGCACCTGATTAGATCCATGGAGGTGAGCAGTAATGGGGGGTATTATGATCGTCACCTTGAAGACCATCCCTTTGGTAACATGTCATGGGGATATTAGCACTGCCACATGAGGGATTATGATTATCAACACATGTTTCCTTTGCTATCTTTTCAGCCCTGCTAAAATGCATTCAGTGAGGCATTGGGGAGAGGCATGCAGTTGGCTGACAGAGGAGGATGCCTTCTCACTTTCATAAAGGGTATGACTTCCATGTGATGCTGCCTCTCCTTGAGGCATGAGTCATGATTTCTCTGGTCTCTACTTGGGGATAGCACTTCTCAGTGTGCCCCTGAGTGGCAAACTTTAACTTGACACCTTGCCTCTATGCACAAAAATGGGTTGACAGTGATGATGATTCTGAATGCATGAAATTCACTCCCTCCCCCTAGGAGAGGTGAGCAAGCCATGTCATATCACTCCTCTCTTTCTCTCTCTCTCTCTCTATAGTGCTAAACTGTTACTCAAACTCTCGTCACAATTTTGGAAACAAGAGAATTTACATTTATATGTCTCGGGGGTGTGGAAGACCACCAACACACACTAATGAAATCCAGATGGACAAGTAGAGCATTCATATTCTACCCAGAGGTTCCCTGGCTAGTAACCAAACTGGAAAACCAAGTACTGTGATGCAACAATGCTGATGACTTCACTGTGCTACCCTCATGGTAAACATGACACTAAAAATTGAATACAAATGAAGAAAAGCAAAAGATGCTCGAACATGTCTTGAATGTGCAAAGAAATGAACAATGTATGCTATAAAACAATGTTCTGGATAATAAATGAGCGCATTTATTGACATTTACAACTATTTGAAATTGAGCCAAAGTTCATTGGAATTAGGAAATAAATATATGAAAAACTGGGTAGATGGATACAGTAACTGGAGATAAATTCCCTTGATTCTTGTATGTTCAAGGTGATTTTGTGAACTTTCAGAATTTAAGTGCAGTTACGGGAAATATATATGAAGTTCAAAATTGCTGCTGTATCTCAATTAATTCTAATGGAAAAGATAAAAATCAGACAGTCTGTCTTCCAAAAGAACACATTCCAGTAAATTTACTGAGAAAAGCAGACAATATGAATGTCAGCACTTTACATTAGACACAACAAGTAGTGATGCTACCAAAAACGATCCAGAAGCTATGCACATACGTGAGTCAAAGTCAGAAGTAGTTCATAGTACACAATGCAGAATGTGTCAGCAGCATTCTCTATAGGAGAGATTTATTGTTTTTCAAATAAGTTGGTTATTTTTGTGTACCTGTAGACACTGAAACAAGAAACTTTGACAGAGGGTATCTGTTTTAGCCAAATTTGCAGCTGAAACATTTCAACAAGAAATGATTGCTATTTTTCCAATGGACCAAAAAGGACCCAGATTTCTGCGATGGATGGTCGTCCTGACATGTCAAGTTACAGTTAATTTATGTACACAACATAGGGTGTATACAAGAAATACAAGGAGCATTGAATGTAAAGTTGGAGAATTGGTTTTGGTTTCATCCTCAAAAACAAATGCATTTCTGGTTTAATGGCAAAATCCATTTTAAATAAAAGACAAACTGAATGAGATGAACAGCAGTGTTAGAATGACAGGGGGCCAGGACAGATATACCATATCACTTGTCTAATAACATAAAATGAAGCACAGACCTCTGTAGTTAGCTTGCCCCTAATATTAGTGAATGTAGTGAAAAAGGAAAACTTAATTCCATTCCTGCAGTTCAGATAAATAGCAGAACAAGTGTGATTTCAGACCATGGTAAATCAGCACTAGAAGAGGTTAGCTGAAAACCCCATAGAATACCAAAGCACTATACAAAAAAGCTCTGCAGGAAAAACAGCTAGTAAACAAAAAGGCACTAAGGTAACATAACAGGTAACCTCACAAAACCTTTATTAATCCACAATTTGATGAATGAAGAAATAAAAAAACAGCAACTTGAACTGACTACCTACAAAATTGTTCTCCAGTACCATTTGCAACAGATCCACCAGTAGGTCCTTCTTGGTCCAGTGCAAGTTGGTATGTTTGTCCAAGCTCTTCCTAAACCAGTCGAGCCCACAATCATGGGGGATCACTGAAAATAAACTGATAACATCAATAGTGACCAACAAAAAATCCCCCAGATCATTATGAGACAAAGTTCTGAGGCAGTCCAAACAGTGCTACAAATCTTTTAAGATATATGGCAACCTTTCCAGGATGTCCTTGGTCATAATGTCTATGTAGGAAGCTAGAGGTTCAGTTTTTGATCGTCTGGCTGCAACTATGGGTCTAAAAGGTGGGTTATCTAAATTTTTATGAATTTTGGGTATGCCAAAAATGGTGGGCATGACCGGTTGTTCTACCGATAAATATTTATATTCCTCAGCATCTATTATACCTTCACATAGCAACTCATAAAGCATCCAGTCTATTTTGGTGTACGCCTTCTGGACATCAAATTTAGAAGCTAACTCATATGTGTCGGAGTCGTTTAGAATGTTCTGCATCTGCGTTAAATAATCAGTGTTGGTCATAATAACCACTCCTCCACCTTTGTCCGGTTTCATAACCCTATAGTCCTTGTTAACAGAAAGTTCCTTTAAGCAAAATAATTCTGCAGATGTTATGTTGTTGTCACATGTTGTCTGTCTATTGTCAAGAAGTCGGCTAATTTGTGTTGTACATAAATGTTCAAAAGCCAACACAGCAGGATGGTGTGGGGGTATAAATGTGCTACTTCTTCTAATTGTAAATAATTGAGCTTCACTGTCAACCCTGTGTTTAGTACTAAAAAATACTTTTAAATTCAGTTTTCTTGTAAAGAGCTTTAAATTAATAAGAATCTTACTGATGTCATATTTGAAATCAGGGACAAAAGAAAAACCTTTTTTCAATAAGCTAAGGTGACTGTCTAAAATCTTCAAACTAGAAAAATTGTAAACAAAAAAGGAGTTGTCACCTAAAATAGTAGGACCCTCCTTAGTAATGTTAGCCAAAGGAGAATTTAACATACTGGTGGGAGAATGCTGACATAAATCAGTAGATGAATCAAAACAAGATACAGGAGAATCAGTAGGTAAGAAAATACTGGGAGTGTTATCAGTGTTGTCGTTCATCTGTTGCGCCAGTTGTTGGTGTTGTGGAAGGTGGGGTTCAAGTTCGAGTTGTTCCTCCTCTGTCGCCCATCCCTCCAATTGTTCCCTGTGTACCGTCCTGGTCCCTGAGGTGGTCTCTGAACCTCCTGATCTCGTGGGTTGTCTCGGTTCCTCAATCTGTCTGACCGTCTTAACGGAGGTTGGTTTTCTAAAAAAAACTCTTCTTCCTCCTCTATCCCAAAATGTATCTCATTGGTTACCCCCTCCTCCTCAGTTTACATTGTGTTTCTCCTTATGTCCCCATCGTGTTAGACATCCCTAGTCGTATTGGGTAAGGGGTAAGCTTTTTTCTCTTTATATTCAGTAGTGTCCCTTAATAGCTTCTTTTGTTTTCTTTCCATACTTGTTTTAACATATCTGTCAAGTTCAGTTGTAATTCTATCTAATCTACCTTTGTTACTTTCAAAAAGCAAGTCATTGGTAATACTCTGCTTGAGAATAAGTAGTTCATTTTTTAAAACACTTAATCTGTTGTTATTGTCTCTAATGATAATTCTCATTAAGTCCATCCCAGTTCTATCAAAAAGTTCCAACATATTTTTGTATGCCTCAGTGTTTGCCTCAATTCCCATAGGGATCCTATATACTCTCAGACCTTTGGGTACCTGGTTAAGTTCTAGTGAACGCTCTAAAAAAACATTGTCCATCTGAAGCGATTTGTATTTTTTAGCTAGCTTTTCAAATTTAAATACCTGTGAGTTGAATGTCCCAAGATTTTCTGATCTAAAAGAGTCACCTAATACAGGGGGCACCAAGAAGTTCTCCATGTCAAACATTGGTCCTGTAGGAATGTTGTTAGTAACAACTCTTCCTCTACTGTTATTATTCTCTCCCTGGTGGGTATTGTTCCTTTCCCCTCTAAGTGTCTCCGTATTCACTTGTCTATCAGCATTGGACACTGGTGGTGTATGCATAGTAAACAGCTCCACCTGTGTGTCTGTTAAACTAAATCTTGAATATTATGTTCTGCAGTCTTGTTTGCCTGCAGTAATGTGATAATCTGTCTAGAAATTTCCATATATTGGATCATTAAGTGTTCCATCATAAATAAAAAAATATATATCTATAGGAAAAAAATATAAAAAAATATGTAAAAAAAGTATATGTAAAAAAATGAACTTTTCCTGTCCACTTTTAAATGTTTAACCTCAGATCTAAATGGGTGATAGTGGTAAAAATAAACACCCTATTGGTTGAATCCACAAGAACCAATAGTATTAATAAAATAAAGTAGAAAATAATAAAATAAAATAAAATCAGAAAATAATAATAATGAAAAATAATAATATTAAATTCGTATTGTCAGGGTGTAACAATATCTATCTC